>NW_027069817.1:0-285853 GCF_002906115.3 Quercus suber
CAATTTTTATATTTAAAGTACACAATTTTTCAAAAAATGTAACAGTTCTATACATTCAATATACATAATTTTTCAAAGAATGTACCCAATTTTGTGTATTCAACATACACAATTTTGTATATTTAACATACACAATTGTTCAAAACATGCACACAATTCTGTACATTCAACACACAATTTTTCAAAGAAAGTAAGCACTTTTGTACATTCAACATACATGTTTTTTTCAAAAAAAAAATGTACACAACAATTTTGTACATAACTTTTCAAAAAATGTACCAAATTTTGTATTATTACATACACATTTTTCAATGTGCATTTTTTTTTTTTATAAAATTGTGTCGTTAAATATATAGAATTGTATACATCCTTTCAAAAATTGTGTAACTTGAATGTACCGAAGTCTGTGCATTTTTTGAAAAATTGAGTATATATTTTTTTATACAAAAAATTGAATATATTGAATATACTTAATTGTATACATTATTAGAAAATTTGTGTACATTCTTTGAAAGTTTGTGTATTTTCTTTTAAAAAAAATGTGTACATTGAATATACAATATTTTCCTCATTTTATAGAAAAATGTGTACGTAATATGTACCAAATTTTGTCTAATTTTTGAAAACTCATGTGGATTGAATGTTAGAAGTGTGTATATTGTTTGAAAAATTGTGTACATTGATTGTACAAAATTGTGTGTATTTTTTGAAAAACCGTGTACAATCTTTGGAAAAATTTGTACGTTGAATGTATAGATTTGTGTACATTTTTTGAATTGTGTATGTTAAATATAAACAGCTGTGTGCATTTTTTGAAATGTTATGTACGTTAAATATAAAAAATTGAGTACATTTTTTTTTTGAAAAATTATTACTTTTTTTTTAAAAAAATTGTATGTTGAATGTACAGAATTGTGTGTGTTCATTGAAAGATTGTGTATGTTGAATATACAAAATTGTGTGTATTTTTTGAAAATTATGTATGTTGAATATACAAAATTGTATACATTCTTTGATAAGTTGTGTACATTCTTTGAATAAATATGTACATGAAATGTACATAATTGTGTACATTATTTGAAAAATTGTGTACGTTGAATCTACTGAATTATGTGCATTCTTTGAAAAATACAAGACCTTAAAAAAATAAGGAAAATGTAATTTTATCAAGAATCAACTAAAATTTCGTTGAGAATGTGACATAATTATTAATGAAGTATCTCCTCTTTCTACACAAACATCTCCCCCTAAAGCACCATTGAAGTGGACCGAATGGACTGAAACTGACCGAAATGAACCAAATAGACCGAACGGACTGAATGGACCAAAGTAGACCGAAATGGATTGAATGGATTGTAGCGGACTGAAAGGACCAAAGTAGACTAAAAGAACTAAAGTAGACCGAATGGACTGAAGTGGTTGGGTGTAACGATCGGGCTTTAAACAGTGTAATGATTAGGCTTTTGGTTGGGTTTAACTGTTAATGAGACGGAATTTTAAGTAGGTTCTTATGTGGAATAACAACCTTAATTGTAGAACTCAACTTTCTCTCAGTTTCTACTATTATATATTTTATATGATATAGATTATCAAATTGATTGTTCCTACTATCGTACCCACATTTCGCTACTACATGTCCATAATATTAAACATTATATCCAATGTTTACAACATAAAATCCATTTCCATAAAAGGATATCAACAATTCAATAACAATCCACAAAATTTCATAATCATATTGTACCCCTAAGCATAATGGCTAAGTATTGCAAAATCAAGATTTAATGTTGATATAATTATAACTCAAATTTTAACAGAAAATTATAATAAATTTTAACGAAAATTTCAAAATTACTGCCAAACTAAAACATTAAAAAAAAAAAAGAAAACAAAAAAAAGAAGAAGCGCACACACACACACACAACCATCACACAAGTATGTATCATTTTCCATTTCTTTCTTTATACCATTTCATCCTAACCCACTATAGAATCTTCTCATAATCCACTATAGAATCTTCTCATAGTGGGTATACTAAACTTGCTAAACGAATTTGGAGACATAAACTAGTTGGCCAACACTCCAGGATCAGATATAACACATGACCCTCAACAATGGCAACAATGGTATCGGCACGTAACAAAAACTTCATAAAGGAACAATATTTCCATTTTCAAATGTTGATCCCCATATGGTGAATAGTATATGCAAAACAACCCCCTACGGCCTAGTGCTACAGATTTACTAATCTCATACAAGAACTCCAGAAAAAAAAAAAAAAAAAAAAAAAAAAAAAAAAAAAAAAAAAAAAAAAAAAAAACTCAATAAATTAAGAAATGTGCAATGACAGACAACAAAAACATGTTTTATTTAGTTATTGATATATCCAAAGAGGAACCTCCTTTTCTATTTCAAAACTTCATTTCCAAATAGTGCACCGTACAAACTTCATACCCAAACACCAAAAGATAGCAATCAGGTGTACAATACCTGACTTGGAGGTGTTTGGTTATAGAGACATTGTGTGTGCACCACTTTGTGGTGATGTTTTGGTTACGATGATAATAATGTGACAATGATGTGGCTGAACTTAAGTTATGTGGCGAGAAAATTTATCACGTATCCGATATATGTATCTATGCTTTATAGGGGTGGATCCTACAAGTGTAAGGTTCACCCCATATGAAAGGGCTGATACATGTGTATCATACATGTAATACCACCTTGAGTGCAAATAGTGTTAAAGATTAAATGTGTATGACTCGGAAAAATTTCTTCGTGAGTGTTTGAAAAAAAGGGAGGGGAGGAAAGAGAAATGAAAGGGAGGAGGAAAATGAATGGAAAATTATAAATGGGCATGACTCGGAAGTTGGTAAAGGTGTGTGTGATTTTTCAAAAAGGGTTTGCGCGTCAAATGCCTTGTCAAGGATAATACACCACTTTTGTTCCCTTGTCAGGTAGACAAATATGTAGTATATATTGCATATAACGCTTACGTTGTTTTAGTTCTAGGTCAAAAGCAGACATGTTTAGATGAAGTAGTATTTCCTACGGAACTTCATGAGGCCACCAAAGTTAAAAAAAAAAAAAGTCTATATTCCATACATCACATCACATGCACTTCTGCATTAGTGCTGCAATGCTGGATTAAGACCAGAAGCCATGTTATTGGTGGGAACTAGCAGCTTCTATAACCTTGCCATAAAGAGAAAGGTTTGGAGATATTTAGAAGAGCTGCAATTCAATAATTCATATGTGCATTCTACGACCTAAGAAAGACTCATTTGTTACAATAAAGCATTCGCATTGGTCCGTGTAAAAATTCATATTGATTTTAATATAAGAATTTACTTTTTCTATTTTATATAACAACTTTTCAAAAATACCTATATCAAATTATCTAAACACTACATTTCAGTAATATATATAGAGATATATATTTATTTGTTTATCAATTTTATTTCTATCTCTCTCTCTCTCTCTCTCTCTCTCTCTGAGTAAATAAGTATTAAAATATAAATTTGCATGTGAATAGCAGCCATGTATATTTACATGATTATTGTAGCTCACATCTTATTTTACACAAATTTACATGCGCTAATGTGAGTGATTTTTGAAGTTGGATGTGCAAAATTTACCCCTTATGCTATTATACATTGATTGATGTGAGTGCAGAGGAGCTAATGATCTTAAAATGCTATTACATGAACCAATTGGAAAGGAGGTGATTCAGGTTGTGCCACGCCATTGTACTACAAATTTTAAATTTATTATTATAGGCATCATGTGTATAATAAATAATCTTTGAGTATGCTTGGCTCAAGAAATTATATTTTGAGATTTAAAACCAAAATTTTTTTGAGTAAATCTTTTTTGAAAACAAGCAATGAAAAAAAAGCTATATATATATGTATGTGTGTGTGTGTGTGTGCCAAAATTGGGTGTTACCCCTTTCAGCCAAACTTTTCAACAAAATGCCCTCTGTCAAAAACTATTTAAGAATATACCCCTATTTTGAAACTTGATTTTTAGAAAATTGAGTTTCAATGAAAAACTCGATTTGCCAAAAATCAAGTTTCTTGAAAAAATTTGCATGGAACTCGACAAATCGAGTTTTTCATTGAAACTCGATTTTTAGAAATCGAATTTAAAATAGGAGCATATCCCTAAATAGTTTCTGACATTGGGCATTTTGCTGGAAAGTTTGGCTGAAAGGGGATATCCCCATTTTGGCATATATATATATATATATATTTCACATGTTGTTCAAATTAGGGGTGCCAAAGAGGTGGATGTGTGTGGGTAATAAATGGATTGGGTGCTTTAAATACTCATTCATCTCTTTATTACTCATTTAACAAAATAGATATTTCTCATACTCATTCCAACTCAATTATTTTTAAAGTACTACCATGCACTCTTGGTGCGGTGGTCACTCTATAAGTATAAGTGCTTGTGAGATGTGGAGGGTAAGGACCAAGGTTCAAGTCTTCAAGAAGGAGTTTCACATAGATATACACCTAAATTAGGCTAATGTAGATTTTCTATTTTGTGAAAAAGAAATTATTTTTAAAGTAAAACACAACCCAACCATTTACCCAATAATTATTGTGTATATATTTATTCAAACTACAAAACCAAACATCTCTCTCTCTCTCTCTCAAATACCTCTATAAAAACCAAAATGACAAAAAATTAATAAAAAACCAACACACTCAAAATAATTAAAATAACAAAAATTCTATGTTAGTTCACTACTGTTAGATTTGCATATTTTCACTTGTAATATTTTGTTCCTTAGGAGATTATCTCATGGTTTCATGAGGTTTTAGAAGGTGTTCATACTTATAAGTGCTTCATTGTAATCTTGTACTTATTAACCTCGTTTGTATAAGTTTATTGAACTTTGATTCAAGTTCCCCGTTGTTAATTTAGTTTAATCTAAAAGATGTTTACTTCGAACCAATTTGTTGTTAGGCATTATAGGATCTTTTTAGGAAAATGGTTGCTTGTAAGTAATGTTTTAAAAACTGGACTGACCAATTAAACCAGTTCAATTGGAAATCGAACTTGGTCAAAATTGGGAAAAATTTGTTAAGAATTGGTAAAAACTGGGAATTGGTCTATTTTTTGATTATTTAACCGTTCTGGTTTTTAAAACCATGCTTGTAGGTATTTGAGAGGTCATTTTTTCCCTAAAAATATCCTATCATGCCCAGAGGCAGAGGGAGGGTTTCAAAACTCCCCCCTTCCTCTTGTATTTTTGTTAAAAGAAATAATTTTTGACATAAATTTCAATAATGCCCCTTTTAGATTTTTACTAAATTAAAGTGTATTTAATACATACCATATGTAATTTAATTATATTTTATTTTTATTAAATTAACTTGGATATTTTTAGACATGTCAAGACTTTTATTTTATTCTATTTTTTTGCAAATACATAAATACTTATTTGATGTAAATATTTTTGTTTAAGTAAAAAAATATCATATATGTTAAATCAAAATTAAATTACAAACATTCCATGTATAAGTAATAAATAAACATTCCAATGAATAACATACATATAATTGCCTTCTCTTAATGGCAATTACATAATAAAGCCAGCTCTAAAAAATCCTCAGGGAAAATTAGTGACAAACTAAAACATGATGAAACTCTAAAAAAATGTAATATAATAAATAATAAAATATTCAGAAGCAACAAACCAACAACATGCGTACAATGAGTTTTAGTCAAGGATGTATATTCATTTGAAAACATCACATATATAAATGCCTTCCATTAGTGTGACTTACTGACTAGTTTTATATATACGTGCATTTCGAAGACTTGAATGGTCTTCTTGCTAAAATATAAGAAGACTATGATGTTTTAAATTTGTACACGTGTTTAGGGTGGAGACAGAAGAAGCCTACAAGCTAACCATTAAGAACACAATTTTTTACTTATTTAAAATAAAAATTGATCAAGAAGAAAATTTTGATATAATAATTAAACGTGAAATTTGACCAAGAGTGTTCAATCAGATACACCTCATGCATCACGAGCACCAATTCCAAACATGTGAATATTGTTTTTTTGGGTCATCTAAAACATGTCAATCACGTACTCTATCTAGCTAAACTCTAAAGTTTAAACAGGTTTTTATTACAATGGGCTATGGTGATTGTGGTTTTGGTTTACAAAGAGCTTGGCTTAATTAGTTTATTCATTTTATTAATCTTCTTTTTGATGAGTCGTCAACTGTTTTAACTTGGCTTAACTAGCTTTTTTCTTTGGGTTGAATTATATATCTAACTTAATTTAAGCTCCACAAAAACTATGTTAACAGTGTGCATGTTAGCTTATGGAAATAGGAATAATATATCTAACTCATAGCTAGGTCATGATTAACTATACTTGTTAGCTCAACAACTTAACTGTCCTATTTTCTTGAGAAACGATCAATGGCCTAATGCTCATAATATGGTAGAAAATCTTCTATGGGTATTATGAACTGAATCATAACGATGTATTTACCCCCCCCCCCCCCCCTCCATAAAAAAAAAAAAAAAAATCATAAAGATGTATCAAATTTGTATTATAGTTCTTTTAAAAAATAGCAAAACAATGGGGTGTCACTGAGATCAACAATGAGAGTGTGATGCAGACTTTTTTCCACAGAAGGGACACAAAAGAAAAAAGATCCCGGAAATAATATGTGATTTAAGTCAAAAAGTAACTATGAATTGCTTTAAAATTTGTCTTTTTTTGGTTCTCATTCAATTTCGTTTATTTAGTCCAAATCTACGGGTAATTTTAGAAAATTTTATTGCAAGAAGCACGTTAACGCATAGCTAGGGATTATGATGGTTGGAGATGGATGACAAATTTGTCACTTCTGCATTAGTAATCAGCTAGTCAGCTTAATTAGTTGCCAATCTTAGCCTTCAGTCAAAAAACTTGTTCTAGATTACAGTTGGCCGGCTAATCAAAAATGAAGAAAGAAGAAATGAAGACTAAGATTTTATTATGTATTAGTAAATTAGTAAGCCAATTGTTTTGGGTTTAATGACATATGTCACATATCTCCTCACGATCAAAGCCTTTGCAGGCGTGTGAGTATGCGAGAAGGTTGATCTTACTTTTTGATATTTTAATAGTTGGGGTACTAAATGTCTTCGTTGAAAACATTAGGAAGTGACAATTGAAATACAAAATTCTTGGTGTAAAAAGTTTATCTTATAAAGATGAACAAAGGGAAGACCTATAGAAACCAAACACACACCAAGAACCGGAAAGAATGAGAACACCTTTAACAAGAAACTATCATTTATGATGATTCAGCGAGTGATTTATTAAAGGCTAAACCTTTTACAAATTCATTGTTGCGCACGCTCCTTTGAAATCTTGTTTTCAATAATGAGTGTCTTTACTCATTAAAATGGCACCTTGTTTCAAATTTCAGCTAAGCCTGCTTGATGAGATGCCTATACTTTAAAATATTTTCTAGGCCTATTAACAAAGAGATTTATATGGAAACAAGAAGCAACATCCTTTTCATGTTTCTAATAAATTTATTATCTATTTGACCCTCTTTTGCTTGAAAGTTTCTGTTTTGGCCACAGCCTATTAGATTGAAGGCTTCTTACTTCTTAGAGGTTCAAATAAAATAAAATAAGAATTCTAATTTGATTGGTGGTGTCATTTTTATTTGTAAAGCAGATAACAACATACCTACTAGAAATCTTTGCTACACCACACCCATAAAATCTTATTGCACAAAAGTTGACAAAGAGAGTCCTCCATTTTGGGTTTGATTATCTTAAAACATGATTACTACATTTGAAGGTGACAACAACCACACGGGTGGTGGAATAGTATTATAGTACAGCTTAATTTGCCATGAAGCTAAAATCCAAGGATGTGACTGATGGCCGGCATGTATGGCATTTTGGGCCTTGGTCTAAACTAAGGTGTATAACAAAATTGACCATTCATAAAGCTCTTTTGCGAAAGAGACAAAGTACTTGTAAGTTCCCCTGTCTTGTCTTAGGAATTTAACAAAGAATAAGGAGCGTAAATGTTCTATCAACTTTGAGTATAGTAGGATGTAGGAAACGTCTTTTAGAATATGGCCATCAAAAACAGATGATGGTAATTGAGTGTGCTTGCCTATTAAAGGAAAACTAATAAATGGCCAATTGGAGATAATATTGGTGTGACTTTTAGATCATGGACATGGTTAAAGTAACACGACGTGTGACGGAGTCAGAAATTTTTTTTTGAAGCCGACCTCAAGACCAAAATGATATTGTATAAACCCATATCACATAATGAAAATATGTGTATTTACACACACACACACACTCATAAGTTTTGTTTATATACTAATTTCCTACGTATAAAATGAATAAGTCACATGATTTCAAGTAGTTTGTAAGTTTATATGTATAACAAAATGAAATATAAATTGAGCACTTTCTTTGTATTTGTTATATGTTTTTAGTTTTATTCATGTATTATGAGATACATGTTACTTTAGTGAAAGTTTTAAATTTTTAAACATTTGAATTTTTACTTCAAAAAATAATTTTATTTTTCACTCACAATGCTAACAAATTTGTGAAATACACTAGATGAGTAACATATAACAATTATTATTATTATTTTATTTATTTATTTATTTATTTGGTAAACATATAACAATTATTTGACCTACAGATAACAAAGCAATACATCAATCAAGATCATTTTAGGAAACTATCATTCCAACCCATTTCTCAAATAGCTCAATTTTCTTTACAATTGACATCTCAGGTAACTTTGCACTCTTTCCTATTCCAAAGATTAAAAAATTAATTGCTAAAATAAAATATCGACCATTCATAAAGCTCTTTAGCGAAAGAGAAAAAGTACTTGTAAGTTCCCCCGTCTTGTCTTAGGAATTTAACAAAGAATAAGGAGCATAATTGTCCTATCAACTTTGGAGTATAGTAGGATGTAGGAAACGTCATTTCGGATATGAGCATCAAAAACAGTTGAGGGTGATTGAGTATGCTTGCCTATTAAAGGAAAGCTAAATGGCCATTTGGACATTGGTGTGACTTTGAGATCATGGACATGGTTAAAGTAACAGAAACATGTGATAGAGCCAGAAATTGTATTTTGGAGCCGACCTCAGGACTAAAATGATACTGTAAAAACTCATATCACATAATGAAAATATTTGTGTTTATACTCGCACATGCTGAGCACTAGTATTAGTAGTGCTAAAAAGCTATATTGCTATTTTTTAGAGCATCCGTAGTAGCTGTTGCTAAAATTATACCATTTTGTCATACCAAAAACTTACTTTATTATTTTACAACATCCCATTTATCAGATGTTCTATCATTAAATTCTATACACTAAAATAATATTTACTACACATTAAAATAATATATTATCTCCTCCCATTATCATTGACAACATCAACGGCATAACCACCAGCCACCAATATCCACTGCCTTAACAACACCTCTACTGCAAACCAAACACCACAATTACTCACCAATATGGCAATATTAGATCAACCCAAATTGCAGCCAAAAAAAAAATAAAAAAAAAAAACCACAAATTGAATAGATTGCAGCAAAAAAACCCAAATTTCAAGCTCACACGGCCAAGCACCACCTTCAACCACCAAATCCACCAACCACTGGCCGCTGTTAAAACCCACCACTGAAGACTAAACCCATAACCCCTGGTGGCAAACTCCATTGGCAACGCCCATTTCGCCGCGGTATATGAAACCAACCCATCAATATAAAAAAACCCGGCACACAACTCAACTCGGAACCCATAACCCCAACCAAATTGATCCTCCCATCCTCCCCAACGGTTACGCACTCAGCCCCACCGTCCTTCACATCAACACAAGACACAGCCCCAACGTGCAGCTCTTTCGCCGGCATCGAGCACTCGGACTCGAGTAAGGCGTTGACGACGATGTATTTGGTTTGTGGGAATCTGTGGATTTGAGGTGGATCTCAAAGAATGGAAGAGAATAGAGCAAAAGGGAAGAGGGAAGAAGAAATAGTATGGGAGAGTGGAGATGGAGGCGATGAATGTGGCTGAAGAAGAAGATGGAAGTGATATTTTAATTCGGATGAGAGAGAAAGATGAATAAAAAAATAATAAATCATATGCCATTGTTTGTCCGTACCATGCCAAAATTGTGAGGGTACTGTACAATGGTGCAAAAGTTTGACACATTTAGCATATCTGATAAAGCTCTGTTTTTGTGTTTGATGTGCCAAATGTGCCAAATATTTGGCATTTGGCACAAGCACCATAAAATACCAAAATGTGGCTACATTGGTGGAGCCAAAGCCATATCTTTTTTGCTCTACAGCTACCATGCATAGTTACTTTTGGCTGTGCATTGTAGCTTATAGGTAAATATATATATATATATATATATATTGTAGGGCCTAAGAATCCGACGATCCCAGCCCACTTCATATTAAGCCCAAGGCCCACGCTGAGGATGAAGAATCGTTTGAGGATGAGCGTAGAAAGCCTAAGTGGCCAAGGGATATCGCCGAGGACAATCCTGTTCTCGGACATCCGAGATCACAGAAAGGAAGGGCAGCACACCACCAAAGGTGGCCTCCCTAAGCACTCCAGGAAAAAGACATGTATGAGGGGCCATCCATGGAAGCATGGTGGAGGAGCAACTCAAGGAGGAACTGTCACTTCCACATTAAATGTGCATAACTAATGTTCTGGCTGCATTAATGGAGAAATGACCCCTAAACAGTGCTGCCTTGGTTGCTGCAACTCACAGGAGGTTTGGTAAGGTGGCTGATGGGACGGGTAGTCAGAGGGAGGCATGGATGATCAACAAGTGGAAGAAAGAGATCGTTGGAGGAAGACTATATAATAGGGAAAAACAAATCAAAAGGGGAGGGGGGATTCATGTAACCATGCTCATTCAATAATTACTACAAAACTTCTCGGATTGAGCTGAGGACAGACTTTCTAAGATAATCTCAGTTCTTCTATGTTTGATGGTGGTGAACATCATATTGACTGTTGTCTATGCGCTAAGGCCTAGTTCTTTAATTCATTCTCTACAAATTCATTGTATTGGGCTAGTTAGGTCTGAGTCAACTTGTCCCTCAGTAAAAGTGCTTAGATCCATTCCCTACAATTGGCGTTGTCTGTGGGAAGAATTTGTGTATTAGTGAGTGCAATAGTCAATCATGGTAGGATCGAGCTACCATCAACAAGGGTCCTTGAAGAGGTTCATTTTAGCAGCCCCCTTAAGTATACGTTTCGAGATACTGACCATGAGGAAAGGATTGCTGAATGGGGCGCAATCCAGGGGGCTTCTGACATCAAGTATACACCCTATGCCTCTAACAAGGGGCTAGTCCTCGTGGGTCTGGTAGCCCGGAAGGAATATATTGATATCCTGGAACCTTTTGATGCGGTTAAACGGAACCTCAGTCAGGCCAGGTCCTCGAACCTCTATTTCGGGAAGATCAACGCACGCTGGCAACATTCTTTGATGATTGTGCAACTAGCGGTATAGAGCACGTGGTTACGATCCTTATTGTTCCTACGTTGTTGGCTTATTTAAAGTTAGTGACTGAGTGCTGCTGTCGATTTCGTTAAAGCCGAAAAGACAATTTTTCGTTACCATCAACAACACCAATTCCAAGTTCCATTGGAGGGAAAAACAACAACACACTCACTCATAAAATAATTGTTTCAGAGAATTGAAAGATTCAGAAAGTAAAGCAAGTAAAAAGTGCAGCCTTTTTATTAAATAAAGGAAAAGTACATCATACACCAAATGGCTTAGGCAGGCTTGTTCTAAAGCTAACTATAGAAATAGAGGCTTAGGCAGGTTTGTCTTAAAGCTAACTAGAGAAAACAAAAAAAAAGGCTGAGGCAGGCTTATTTTAAGGCTACCAACAACAACCGAGCCAGTATGGATGCTGCCGGCGATAAGAAAGGAGAAGAAGCAGAAGCGCCTGATGGCACCATCCCAAGATGTTCCTTTGGTCCTCTCCCAGTTTCATGATAATTAAGCATTGGAGGTGGCAACACCTAGGCATCAACCATTCCGCGATCTTGCAAACCTCCATCGGCGAGTAAACTAGACGCGAATCGCTACTAGTTTTAAGGGCAGGCAAAGACGCATACTGGAGAAGAATGTTATATTTCTCACGAACCTTTCTCCTAACCGCAAAATGTCCTACCATCAAGGTGAGACCCAAATTTTGCCACATTGAAAGTCTGATGCAATTTATGCCCGCTTCAGCCCTTGGTTGAAGAAGGAGGGCCTTCTTCCTTGCTCAGTTGAAAGGTAGGAACACCTTTGGCCTCCGCTTCCTTCGCCTCAACTGCATCGTCTAGGATCTGGGCGGCATTCTTGGTTCCTGAGGAGGGCTTGGCTTCCTTGCCCTCGCCCTTGCCCAGGGCCACCCTATTTCTCTAGGCCTCGATCACAATCTTAGTAAAGTTTTTGGAAGTGCCTAGAGGGTTGAGAACTTAGGGTTCTTGTGGAACTTAATGATTTGTAAAATGTGAGAGAACAATTCCCCCAGAGCGCCTTATATAGAAGGCAAAGGCTGGTGGAAATTAATCCGCATGGAATTCAAAGGAAGAATTGCAACCGATATTAACTCTGACCAATTTCCAAAGAAGCCACCAACTGCTGGATCCGTGTTAATCCACAAAGATATTAATGAGGGTGTGCCTCACGTACCGAAACGTTAAGTACGCAACTTGAACGGCCAAAAGACGCCTCGTAATCAGAAGTGGTGAAAAATTGGTGCGAGGGGGCTACTGTCACATGTGAGGAAGAATGCCAAACCATCCTTGTCCAGGTCAATGTTAGGCTAAGGGCCCAGTCTGAGGAAGAACCCTTTCTCGGCAAGGCAAGGCCAAGACTGTTATCACTTCAGAAGCAAAATTTCCAATGTTGAGGACAAGTTCCTTCACTCCAAGCAATAACGATTAAGTACTAGACAGAACCAAGGTCTTGCATGGTCCTCGAACTCAAATCTATGGGGAAACTAGTTATTTCAGAAAATTAAGTACTAGACAGAACCAAGGTCTTGCATGGTCCTCAGACTCAAACCTATGGGGAAACTAGTTACTTCAGAAGACTAAGTACTAGATAAAACTAAGGTCTTGCATGGTCCTCGAACTCAAACCTGTGGGGAAACTAGCAACTTTCAACAAAACGGAGCGTGAGCATTCACCTAAGTTGCAAGCGCAACCAGAGGGGAGTCTGCTGCCTCGGATCACTTGCCCCGGCCTACTTTGATAAAAAGTGAAACGAAAGCGAGCCCATGAACATCACTTAAATTGCTTCAAGGTACATACAAAGTATCCCCCTTACAACATTGCTGAAAGCATTACTCATCTTTCCTTTGCATTTAGTGCTGAAACGATCTCTTAGGCTCAACAAGTTTATGAAAGGCATATGTTTGTATTAAGTGTACATTGTGAACCAGAATCCTTTGTGATTCATCTAAAGGGGAAATCAATTGCATTGCTGAGACTGTTCAATTTTCGGTTAAAACCTGAAGGCAAAATTTACATCATGGGTCCATCGTTTTCAATTATCCAAGTACTATTGGCACACCACTAGGATTAACTTAAACAAACAAACAAACAAAAAAAACAAAAAACAAAAAACAAAATAAAATGAAAAGAAAGTAAGATTATAAAGGCCCAAGTCGTCAAAATAGGATAGCCCGTCGAGAGGGCTTATTTCTTCAACTTGATAGACAGCCTGTCCTTGGGGGTCTGACGAGAGGCTGCATCTAATGCCTTGGGATCCTGGCTCAGAGGGGCAGTTTTGGGGAGCTCTTTCTCGGCAGGAGGAGCCTGAGAGTCAGCAGGTGTGGCCTGAGAGTCAGCAGGTATGGCTTGGGAGTCAGTAAGAGGCTTTACCACATCTTGGGGCGCTTCTTCATTACTGGTTTCTTCTTTCTCCAACGCCCTTTGGTGCTCGGTCTCTTCGGAAGGCTTATCAGTTGAAGTTGGGTCCTTGACAGCACCAGCCTGGCCTTCGTCTGTCACTTTAGAGGCGGTGCCAGCTTCAGAGTTGGCAGAGGCAACCTCACGAATGGCAAGGGGGGTAGTACACTTTTTCGGCCTTCCTAAGCTCAGACAAGGCCTCAACACCAGCTTGGTTGAGGGCCTCATTCCAAGTTTGGAAGCAGTAGAGTCTGCATACCTCGGGTACTTGAGCCTTGAGATTAGCCTCGGTCTTAGCCACTCCCACAGTAAACGCCTCCTCCTCCGCTTGCTCCATAGAGCTTTCAGCATCTGTCCTCGCAAACTCAGCCTCTACTTTAGCCCTTAAGGCCTCGTCTTTAGCCCACTCGACGACACCTTTGGCTCCCTCTACCTCCGCTAGTTTCTTCTTTAGGTTAGCAATATGCTTGTTGGCAATCTACAACTGACCCTCAACTTCCAGCAAACGCCTTGTTTGGTCCTCAGCCTATTTTTTAGCGCCAGCTAAGCCGGATACTGCGCTGTCTCTGGCCCTCGTCATCTCTTTCAGCTCCTCCCTTGCCTTCTTAAGATCAGTCTCAGATTTCTTAAAGGTATTCACGACATCCAAGTACTTGTCGCACTTCTGATCCAGGGCCCTACTCTAGTTATTGGCCTCCTCCTCCAGCTTAAAGGTGGCCTGGACAGCCTGCCAACTGAAACAAGCACACAGTAAGTTGGGAACTAAGGAATAAAATTCAACAAAGGCACAAGTGTTAGAGGTCTTACCATACCCAGGTACCTCTTAAGGCTAAGGACAGCCTCTTGCCTTCTCAAGCCCCCCAGCTCGGCCATGTCGATAGGGAGTAGTAGGGATCTCTCCAGGGCATTAGCTACGTAAGCGCCCTCGCCCCCTCGGAAGTCCCTAAGGAAGGCGTCATCCATCAAGGGCTCCCCATGAAGCATGGTGGCAGGTAGCCAGGCTTGGGGCTCAGACTGCCAGGCGACCTCCTTTTCCTTGCCCTGATGCCCGATCCTCAGCTACTTGGAAGGTCGGCGAGCTTTATCTTCCTCTTGGGAGGAACGAGATCTCCCCCCGTCCACTGGGTCTTTGCCTTTGGAGGGCCTCTTCCTCTTTGGATTGGTGGACTCGAGCCAAGGATTTGGGGTCGGCTGAGCAGAGGACGACCTAGTCTGCACAGGTAAAGACTTATATGGGGGAGGAGGAAACTTGGGTGGAGGAGGAGGAAGCTTGGATTGCTACTTCCCTGGCACATCCTTCACTGGCTAGCCCTCGATCAGGTCAAACAGACTGATTTGAGGTTTCTTCTTGAAACCCATCTTTGCCTGAGAAGAAATCCCTTCTGACAAGATATTCGCTTTAGTCAAGTTGGGGTCGCCTAGGTCACCAGAAGGGTCCTTGGGTGGATTGACTATTTCGAAAACACCAAATTCGTCCTCCGACGGACCCAAATCAGCAACTTCCTCCTCTCTCTCTGCACTTTCTCCCTCAACCTCCGCAGCCTGATGGGATGAAGAAGGGCCTAACAACAGAACACCCTATGGGACAGGGGATCTTTCGGGGAACTAGAACTCATGTTCAGTTACGGTGATCTTGTGGAGCCAAGGATCTTTGGCTCTGATCACGTATTTCAGAGCAGAAAATGATTTCTGTAGGGGATTGTACCTTAGAATCTTGTGGGCTGCTCTGACCTGGTTGTCCGCCTTGTTCACGAAGACCTCCACCCTGAGAACGGCTTGCAAATCCTCCCAGTTGACCAAATGGAAGTGTCGTTCAAAGGCGTGTGGATCTGCCAAAAGAAAGCACATTAATATTAATGATCGGACAATGCAAATTGTGAAAGCATAACAGATTAACCCTCATCTACTCCGAGTACCCCACCTGGCTCCCATCTACTGTCGGGCAAGGGAGGCCGTCGTGCCACTTCCTGGACACGATGAGAAAATCCTTATTTAACCCCTTGCTGGACTCAGGGAGGTACTAAATAAGCCGAACCTTATTGTTCCTTGTCTTCATGTAGTAAGACTTGCCCTTTAAGTGTTGGAGGTTATAGCACCAATTTACGTCGTGATGGGTTAACCTCAATCCCATCTTCTTGTTTAAGGCATCCACGCAACCCAAGATCCTGAATATGTTAGTGGCGTACTGGGTAGTAGCTAATCGGAAGTGCCTAAGGTAGTCCCTCATCACTGGCCCCATAGGGATTCTTATACCGCCTTCAAGGAAAGCGATTATGAGAATCACTACCTCACCCACCTCCCTCTTGATATACCAATCCCCCTCTTCATAGTGCCTTAGACCCACGTTACTAGGTATCCTATAATCGACGATGAATTTCTCCATCGCCTCCTCAGATTCAACCAATTTATTAAAGCTACCCATCCTAAAGAGTGGCTAAGAGACTCAGGAAAGAGCGAAAGAAAGAGAGGAATAAGGGGAAAAGAAAACTAGAAAGGGAAAGAAACACGAGATAGAGTAAGAAGAAAACTTACGGAAATGAGGAAAGGCGCTCAGGACAGGCTTTTTAGACTATGAAGAGACGCGAGTTGGGTTGGAGACTTGACCGAATTCGGGTGTGTGCGTAAGAACTCTTGAATGCAAAAGTAAAGAGGCAAATCGGTTCAAATGGGTATTTATACCCTCAATCAAAAAAAATTATGCGGGGTTTCCCACCCATAAAGGCAAAAAGAAATCCTCACCGTTAGATTACCATTACACCGTCGAACGTAGGGAGTATAGAGCCGCTAGAATTTAATATGGGTGCATGCCGTATATCGAAGTGCTAGAAACGAGCATTAGACAGGTAAAAAGACTCTAGCACTGACGTAGGATAAGACTAGACAAGCCACGACAAAGGCCTGAGGACATTAAAATCCTCCTCCCTGTTTGAGGATTCGGACAGCAGGATTTTGAGGGGCTATTGTGGGGCTCAAGAATTTGACGATCCTAGCCCACTTCATATTAAGCCCAAGGCCCACGCCAAGGATGAAGAATCGTCCAAGGATGAGCATAGAAAGCCCAAGTGGCCAAGAGATATTGCTGAGGATGATCCTGTTCTTGGACATTCGAGACCACAGAAAGGAAGGGCAGCACGCCACTAAAGGCGGCCTCCCTAAGCACTCTAGGAAAAAGACAAGTATGAGGGGTCATCCATGGAAGCATGGTGAAGGAGCAATTCAAGGAGGAACTGTCATCTCCACATTAAATGCGCACAACTAATGTTCTGGTCGCATTAATGGAGAAATAACCCCTAAACAGTGCTGCTTTGGTTGCAACAACTCACAGGAGGTTTGGTAAGGTGGCTGATGGGACGAGTAGTCAGAGAGAGGCATGGATGATCAACAAGTTGAAGAAAGAGATCGTTGGAGGAGGACTATATAATAGGGAAAAACAGATTAAAAGGGGGGGGGGGGATTCATGTGCTCATTCAATAATTACTACAAAGCTCCTCGGATTGAGTCGAGGACAGACTTTCTAAGATAATCTCAGTTCGTCTATGTTTGATGGTGGTGAACATCATATTGACCATTGTCCATGCGCTAAGGCCTAGTTCTTTAACCCATTCTCTACAAATTCATTGTATTGGGCTAGTTGGGTCTGAGTCCACTCGTCCCTCAGTAGAAGTGCTTAGACCCAGTCCCTACATATATTATTATTATTATTATTATTATTAAATTGTTGTGTTCACACTGCTTTTTAATTAATTTTTTATATTATTTCAATAAAAAAAAAAATCTATTGATGTTGACTATATTGAAAAGTGAGAAGGTAAAATAGAAAAACTTTTTATGTTTACTTGAAAAGGTGAGCAAAACTTTTTATGTTTTGTGAGACAACTAAGCTAAGTATAGGAAAAAAGTTTTGATTTAATTTCTAATTTAGATGTTTTAACACCATAAATTTTATTTATATACTAATTTCTTTCATATAAAATGAATAAGTCACATGTTTTCAAGTAGTTGAAAGATCTATAAGTTATATATATATATATATATATAAACGAACTTAAATTGAGCATTTACGTTGTATTTGTAATATATTTTTAGTTTTATTCATGCATTATGAGATACTTGTTGCTTTAGTGAAACTTTTAAAATTGTAAACATTTGAATTTTTACTTTAAAAAAATAATATTACTTATTACTCATAATACTAACAAATTTGTGGAATACACTAGATGCTTAGCATATATAACAATTATTTGACCTATAAATAACAAAGCAATACATCAATCAAGAATCATTTTAGGAAACTATCATTCCAACCAATTTCTCAAACAACTTGATTTTCTTTACAATTGACGTCTTGTGTAACTTTACACTCTTTCTTATTCCGAAGATCAAAAAATTAATTACTAAAAAAAAGGGAAAAAAAAGTTGAAGAAAAAAAGAAACTTAAGTACTCAAGAAAAATAATAATATCAAATAATTAAGCATATTAAATAGCCCAAAAAGTGAATGATTGGAACTAGATGAACAAAACTTAAACCTCTTATAGACAATATTTTATTACTCATACCTAATTGGTGTTTTATTTTAGATTTGATAATGAACAGTTATGTATTATTTTCATAAAAATAATGAATTTGAGTGGGATTTTTTATACCACTTGTATAAGTTATTTACAATTTTGTTATTTTGATGAGATACTATAATTTTGTCGCCTTTCTTAAGTTCCATAAAATATTAGTGTTTTTTTAGGAGGACCCAATTCATAATTTTTAGGAGATAAAACTATTAAAAATTTTAATTCTTTAACCAAAGAAACATAATGAGCTCTGTCTGTGTGTGTGCGTGAACATAGATGCTTTTATTAACTAATGTTCAGTGATCACTCACAATGTGAAGAATACCCACACGTGATTGGAATTCAAGGTCCAGTTTCAACTTTCAAGTATGAATTTATAACATTATAATTACATTTTATAAATCACAATGGTCTAGATTCTAGAATTTGTGCACATTGGTGGTTTGGGCGAAGTGGTTATGCGGGGAAAAACTGTTAACAAAGTTTAATTAAGGCACTAACTTATCCTTAAATAAATAAATTTGACTGGATTATCAAAATAAATAAATTTGACTGATCCTATCAAAATAAAATAAATTTGAGTTAAAAAATCTTAGAAGGCATTCTTGAACACGGCACTCAACTTATTTATTAAACATGTGAATCATTAATTGGTAGTAAGGTTTATTTCTTTATTTATTTTTTAGGGGCTGTACTTTTTTTTTTTGCTGAGAAGGGGATTGTAATTTATAGATAGTAGATAACATCCTTGTGGTATATTTTTAAAATATGAAGCTATAGTATGTTTTATTTCCATGACACTTACCTCCTTGTGATTAGCTTTATGAAGTATTTAATCATAGGCATAGCCAAATAGCAATGGCGCGGTATTTACCAACATCACTTATTGTGAAATAATTGAACGGAAAGACCGTTCTATTTTAAAGTTTATGTTGTTTGAATAGATATAAATCCAGATAAGGATTGAAAAAAAAAACGGCTTTTTTAAGTGATAATGACATTTGCACATCATCAGATTCCTTTAAAGTTAATAGATGTGTCTCACGAAATTAACCAAAAGATAGACAATTAATGTCCCAAAGAAAACTCAAAATAGTTCTGTAGCTTTTATTATTATTTTTGATTGAATAGTTCTTTAGTTTAAGAGTATAGTATATACATGGATTGTATGTGTAGTTTCACACCTTCTTCTTTTTTCGGCTTTTGATTACATAAACCTGAAAAGGTCTAGGATGGACCACGACTATAAGATCGTGGATCTCGTGTTAAAATCGGGTTAGGCACATAGTCATTGCCTACTCAATTTCTTTAATTGTTCAGACTTTGCCTTTGACTAAATGGCTTAAACCTCTCTTAAGTCTTGAATTTAGTTTTAAAAAAACTAATACTGTGTTTCCTCCTTTATGACTATTATGAGTGTTAGCTAAAAGTTGTGAGAATTTTGTAGGAATATGAACATATTATGGCAATTACTCTGAACGTCCTCTCTTTTTAACTTTTTAGAGAAGGATCATTCATGTAATAATAATTATAACAAATATTTTTTTTTCTTTTTACAAAAAAGAAAAAAAAAGAAAAAAAAAATCCCCAGAAAGATCAATAGCTTAAAATTCCTGATTTAAGTCATATTTCCAAAAAAAAAAAAAAAAACCAACAACAACAACAACTTAAGAACTTGATATCAAAATTCCTGATTTATTAAGCCATACTTAAATTTTTTTTTAAAAAAATTTACTACTATAGTGTTAAGGTCCTTATAGCCCGATGCTCAAAGTTATCAAATTCAGTGTTTTACCTAGTAACCAAATCCACCAAGATGTATATTGCCATATTGTGCATTGCATGAGAAGGTATCTCTTGTATCCATTGTATGTAGTGGATCTCTTATAATATGTGCGACTCATTAGTGTGTGGAGTCCACATGTTGTGAGAGGGCCAGCTGCATATATATATATATATATATATATAAATTAAAAAAAAAAAAATCTATCATGTATTGGAAATATATATCCACCATTTCACATGGGGTGGATCCCACATTTGTGAGAAAATAGATACATTTAATATCACATCGCATATACTAGGAACAAAATAGAAAATCCTTTTTGGATCTATATTACCGTTTTTGCTAGTTCATCAATTAGGAAAATGAACATACAGAATACCTTCTTACATGGCACTTTATTGAAAAAAGAAATTTCATGACAGAGAATTAAGAATACAAGAAAAATTATTTAATAAAACGGTCTTATAATTATAAGACAGTCCTCTCACAACCTATATGAGTTTTATGTATGTGTGCCTTACATGCTATGAAAGAGAGATCTCATAAGATATCTTCCATTTTTTTTTTCAAATCAAGTTCCATGAGCTTGGTTTTCAAGATTGAGCAACAAGTTAGTGGCACTTGGTTTCAATGGGCATTGTTTGAATACCTCTCTTCGTATTTACAAAAATGAACTATTCATGATGTACATTTTGATATATGTCATTATATATGTATATCTTCTTCTTCTTCTTCTTTTTCTTTTTTATCTTTTTTTTTTGGGTAATAAAATTTATTAACATATTTGACTCTCTTCCTCTATGAAGTTTATTGTAGTCTAGATCCTCTTAATTTGAATGCTTATTATATTAGCATGACGATTTAACAGAAACCAATTTGATTAGTTGGATTAATCTTATGAAGGTGTTAGGAGCAGTGAAAACAACATCCCAACAAGAACTAGGCTAGCTCACCCATAAAATCAGAAATTACACAATAGTTGACATGTTGAATTAGAGAGTATATGGTCCTTCATTTTGACTTTGATTTGTTCTTTGTTTTTTTTTTAAAACAGACTTTGATTTGTTCTTAAAACGTGACTATTACACATTTGAGTGTGACAACCTTGTGTGTGTGATGGACTAAGCTACCTTTGCCGTGAAGACAAATCCAAGAATGAGACTTGATGAAAGACACGTGTGTCTAAACTCAACAAACCCTATTTGTCTTTGCTCAACATTTTTTGCAAAGGCAATTAGGAAAGAAGACCAATTTAGCTAGAGATTCCCTATCTTGTCTTTGGGGATAAACAATAGGAGAAAATGAGTGCAACAACTCTTGGAAGAAAACATCATTTTCCTTTGACCATTAGAGGATTTTAATTACACAAAATAATTAAAAGACACGATAAAATAGAATTTCTCATGTCTTTTTCTTACTAAACTTTGTGTTAACTTTTGTTAGGTACTTTTGCCATGTTTTATTATGGTGCTATTTGTATTATTCTGAACCCTATAAGTTAACTCATATATGAACAAATAAGATATGTGATATTGACTAGTTCGTTTTGATTCACAATGATATTTTGGGGCCATTGGTGTGTACTTGCATAAATATTGATGGATTTCTTTTTTTCTTTTTTTGAGAATCATTTTCACCAATGATCAAGATTTTTTTTACACCTAGCTAATATAAATATGAATTGAGTGTTATTTGCTATACTATTATAGTTTGCTTGAGAGGGGAAAACGAATGAAATGTATTGTAATGAATTGTTTTTAAAGTATATTCCATATATTCCCCTATTTGGAAGATTTTTTGGAAGTTTAATAGTAAGAAATTAAATTACTATGAGGGAAGGTGAGCATTCCTTCAAAAAGTGGAGGAACACTTATTCCTTTTCTAAGAAGGGGAAAAAGGGGTAGAAGTTGAAAGAATGATATAATAGTAAAATTATATATTATTTCCTTTCCATTCCTTTTTGTATAAACTTCCAAACACTCTAGAGAAAATACATCATGTGTTTCACTCCATTCCATTTTTAAGAAAAAGACTCCCAAACACAGTCTTAATTGAGTGATACCAATGTTGTGTTCTTTTTTATTTTTCTAACTCTATAAATAATATTAATGTGAGTGCATGCGTACGTGATGATAAAAAAGAAACCCTAAAAATCTACTTAATTGGTTTGATACAAAACCCTCCTAGCTAGGAGAAACATCTGTTATATATATATATATATATATCCCCAATAGAGTATTGGGGAAGTTGCGACCGAGGATCAGGAATGCCACAAGACATGGCAAGTCCTCCGGCGGACTTTTTGAAATCGAGCCCTTAGGCCTGACGCAGACCTTTTGATTTACTTATTGATTTTAATTTGCTCATTGAATTGAGGAGGCTAGTATACGGCGTAGGATGAATTTGTTTGTCTTCTCTTTTACCTCATTTTGTTTCTTGCCTCGTGGCTTTTGTAAGGGAATTGCATACTTTTTGAATTTGAATACATAATACTTCTCTTCCAACTAATGTATTTTCTTTTCTTTTGTTCACTTTACTATTGTACTCTTCTCAATATTCGTACTTTATGCTGGAGTTTGCTCCATGAAACACCTGTTATCCTTCGAATATAAATCTAAATGACGCAGTATGGCTTAATTCTAAGTAACGCTCTAGTTTTATCTAGTACTTATGTTTCTCTATAGATAGGTTTGAGTCTGAGGACCATGCAACACTCTGGCTTCCTAGTAATTTTTTTTCTGAAGTATCTAGTTTCCCATAGGTTTGGGTCCGAGGACCATGCAAACCTTGGCTCTGTCTACCACTTCAATTTTTCTGTAAGTATTAGATATAATCGGTGTGTGTAGTTTTACCATAGGTTTGGGTCCGAGGACCATGCAATACCTTGGCTCTGTCTACCACTTCAATTTTTTCTGTAAGTATTAGATATAATCGGTGTGTGTAGTTTACCATAGGTTTGGGTCCGAGGACCATGCAATACCTTGGCTCTGTCTACCACTTCAATTTTTTCTGTAAGTATTAGATATAATCGGTGTGTGTAGTTTTACCATAGGTTTGGGTCCGAGGACCATGCAATACCTTGGCTCTGTCTACCACTTCAATTTTTCTGTAAGTATTAGATATAATCGGTGTGTGTAGTTTTACCATAGGTTTGGGTCCGAGGACCATGCAATACCTTGGCTCTGTCTACCACTTCAATTTTTTTTGTAAGTATTAGATATAATCGGTGTGTGTAGTTTTACCATAGGTTTGGGTCCGAACCATGCAATACCTTGGCTCTGTCTACCACTTCAATTTTGTAAATATCTAGTTTCACCATAGGTTTGTCCTCAGATCGCTTTACTGGATATGATTATTCTTTGCGTCAGATTACAGTCTTAACACGTGGCATAGATCTCACCTCTAACTTGAGGCCCCATCTTCTTTATTTAAGAAGCGCCCCCTGTCTGTTCTGTTCCGCGCTCAACGCTCCGATGCGCGAAACGCGCCTTTATTAATGCCCTCGTAAATTGACACGAGTCCAACCGTCCTTGGCCTCCTTGGAAATTGGGGACTTCATTACTGATCCCGCTGATAATACCCTTTTCGAATTCTGCATGAATTAATTCTCACCAAACTCCCATCCCCTATATAAAGTAAGTAGATGGTTACTTCATAACCCATGAACCTCTCAACACAAACAGAGCAAAACACCTTCTTCCAACTTCACATGCCCTTTTAACAACCCCGCCGGAATTGTCGCCGGGACTAAAAAAAAACCGGTATGGCCGCAGCCCCCACTGGGCTTTCGGTGCGGCAGAGTCTAGGCGTAACCCTGATGGTACCCTTCGAGGTATCCCAGAGGGACGTTGTTAGAGAACCTCACGTCTTTCCTCGAGCACACCCCCGACGAGGAAGGCGCACGAATTCACCTCATGGGCAGTGCTCGAGTGTTGCCGTCTCCAACGGCAACATTTGAGAGAAATGGAGAGAATCGAGGGAACATCATGGGGGAGGGTCCCCCAAGCCCCTGCGTCTGCTCCTCTCTTTGTTCCAGCTCTGCCCAGCCGAGGAGGGAGTGGTTGGGGGCCTGAGGGCATGATTGTCCTTCACCTCCTCCACCGTGTGTCAAGCTCTCCCATTCTCTTGGTGCCAAATAAAAGCACGAGTTGACACTTCCCTCCGGCTAGTTTTCTCTTGGGCGGCCCCACCTGGGCCTCTGATTGTAGGAGTAGCTAGGAATAGCAGGTGGCTATTAGCTCGTAAATTTACTTGTAAAACAGGCCTACCTGAGCCTCTGATTGTAATATGTAATTTTTCTATGTATGAATTAATAATATCAAGATCTTTCGTTTTTCTCTTTCGTTTTTTTTTTTTTTTTTTTTTTTTGTTTTGTTTTTTTTTTTGTTTTTTTTNCATCTGTTATATATATATATATATATTAAATAACATGACAAAAGTAAATATTCTCACATTATTTCAAACAGGAAAAAAAAAAAAAACATATGGACACTGCACGCTTGAGACTTGTTTTAGACAATGGTACAAATAGGACCATTGAAACTTGCAGAAGAAAAATTTGAAGGAAATTGATAAGAAAAAGGGAAATCAAGAAAAGGAAGCTTCGTCTTTGAATGATGAAACCAAAGATAGGGAATTTATTATTAGTAAATGAAGTTTCGATCACCTGCTGAGTAGGATGTTGTCATTCTAATCTCTCTAATTGGATTAATTATAACATCTTTTGACTTAATTTACCAATTCCCCAAAACCATTCAGTGTCTCCTGGGTTTTATTTTCCCGGAAAAGAAAAAAGAAAATCTTAGATATGACATATGAGCACACGTGCAAGCTCATTTGCTTCATCTAAGATAGGGAGACCCCACTTGATAAAAAATGTTGGGAAAACCTATAAAATATATATATATATATATATATTGGTTTGTTATAAAGTCTTAATCATGAATTTATTTTATTTTTTCATCGCTTTCTTTAAAGCATGCATGTAAGAACAAGGTTTCTATCTAAATTAGTTTGGAGAGAAACTTTCCAAATTACTCCTATTGCTGGATTACGTGTTCTTTATATTTTTAACCGTATGTCAGATTTTGTTTAAATCTGATATTATTTACTATTCAATCAATAAACTTATTTTTTATGCATAATTTTAGATTACAAAAACTTGAAATTTAAATATTTGATTGATGACATAGTTATTGATCTTTGACCTTCTTAAAATTTTGCAAGAATGGAGAATATAATAAAAACATGCAATTTAACGGTTAAATTTTCAATATTCATATTTAATAAAAAAAAAAATATATATATATATATATATAGGAAGACTTTGAAGAGTTTCGAGAAGCATTTTCCTACTTGTAAATGAGGTCCCAACAAATCCTATTAGAGACCTATGTACACCACCATGATGCTTGGATGAGCAAAGAGAAGCTTGTTTCCTTTATTTTGTACTTAATCTATGATTTTTAATTTTGATTGTGGATTTTTTATTATTTTTTTATAATAGATACAATAGAGATCCAACTTATGGCGTCTGCTTACAAATTGCTTTTTTGTATAGGTGGAAATTAAACCATAATTCTCTTATTCAACGACAAGAAACTTTATTAGTTGATCTAATTTAAAATTTTTTTATTGAGTATTGGGATAGCAAACCATCAGCACTTTATATAAATCAGTTACACATGACAAAAGTGTGGTGTTGAATTGTAAAACATTTGTATTTTACTTTTCAAAACTTGGATATACAAATATTCTATTCTAAAATAAAGGGGTAAAAAAAACAGTAAACTTTGATTTTTCACCATTTTAGGGGCTGCAGGAGATTCTGATTATGACAAAATTGGCTTGATCATGAATCCGGAGATGATGTTAATTGCTGGAAATGTGAGTATGACATTATTTTGGGTTTTGCTTTTACAATAATATTGACAGGTTAGCTAAAAGTCCCAATCTAAATTGAGATCACTTTTCAAGCTCTATACCCTTTTTTTACAATAAATACTTAGAACTTAGAACTCTTATCTTATTCAATCTACTGTAAAACAAATACTTAGAATTTGGAACATTATCCTTTTCAATCTACCGTAAAACAAACACTAAGTACTTAGAACACTTACCTGGTGCGCCGGCCAGCACCCTAATCCTTCCCACAGACGGCGCCAATTGTAGGGACCCAATTTGAATTGCGTGTTGGATTTCAGCCCAATAAGCCCAAACAATAAATTTATAGAGAATGGGTTGACAGGCTTAGGTGCTGGCCGTCGATCACCACGCTCAAACTTTTTCTTATAAAAAAGGCTAAGTGTTTCCTTACAAATAGGGGAATGCTCCTCGGCCATAGGTCGAGGAGGCCTTCAGGCTTTTTTTCCCCCCCCCCTCTTTCTGGCTTTACTAGCTCTTCTTTTATAGTTTTCATCTTCCTATCTCCTGCTTCCATCTGTTGATCGTCTATTTGCTTTTCTTCTGGTTGTCCGTCCCATCAGAGGCCTTATCGGCACTCAAATGGCTCACTCTAACCAACGTTATCCTGCCAAGGGGTTACCTCCCCATTAATGCGGCCAGGGGGGTTGGTTGAGTGCATTCAATGCGATAGTGACAGCTTACTTTGGGGTTAACCTCTCCCCAAAATCACCTTTGTCAGGCCGAGGACAAGGTATCCTCGGCGTGGATCCAGGAGAATAAGCTTCCCCCCCTTCTCCTCAGGAATAGCTTGCGATCCTCGGCATGGGCCTTGGGCCTGCTATATGATGGGCCGAGGCTATCAGGCCCACGGACCCCACAGCTGATATAACAAATGGCTGAAATAAAAAATTAGTTTATGACAATACAAAAAACTAATTTTTATATTGGTCATTTATCATGTCACCAATTTCCATCAAAGGGATAAACGACAAAGACTAAATTGACATGATACTGAAATATTAGAAATCAAATTAATATAATTGAAAGGTTATGGACCAAATTGAAATATGGTATAAAAGATAGAGACTAAATATGTTATTTATTTATTTATTTTTTTCCTTATTCTAAGAACAAGGACACGGGTGTCGTTTTAGGCTAATGGGTACTTTTGGCTGCGATATAATTGCAGGGTTTTGTTTGAATATTTAGATATTGCTGTAGAAAACACTGCTAGGATTTTATATATTTGATTTCTTGATTAATTAGATCCGCTCTATGTTTGTTCTTTATTATGGATATTTTATTTAATTAATTTTTTCAATAATTTAGAGTACAGCTCCAAGCGTTGAACTCATATTGGTTTATCTTATCCTTCTTGTGCAATTTTTTTCTTAGTGCTATTTGATTACCATTCTTAGTTGAGAAAAAAGGTTGATGGTCTGATTGTATAAGATTTGAGTTGTATTGCTGGGTGATGCAATGCCCTAAGCTATCGGTTTTTTGGCAAAGTAGTTGCTGTTTTGGTATTCTTATACTGATGCTCTTAGTACTATTGTGGTTTTGTTAACGAATGAAATTCTAATTCTTTCTCTTTTTCAGTGGCTGCAGTTCAGATTTATGTGAGACACTTCAATTGTTGGGCTAAATTTTTCTCAAGATTATATAAGATAGTTTTCATCTTTTCTTAGCATTTATCAAGATATTGTGTCTGTGTAATGGGCATTGATTTTAGTGCGTTTTGTTGAATTTGCAGCATCCTATGTGTTTGATAAAATGTCTTATGGGCTTGCAATTGCATCATGTTTTTTTATGTTCCCAAATGTGAGGCTTTGGAGTGCAATTTGTAGGGACTAAATTTTCTGAATTATTTGATTAGTTGCAATTAATGTCATCTAAGCTTGCCGAACTTTTTGCAGATAAGCTTTGCGTATGCAAAAATTCTTCAATATATGGATGCTTATTTACCTATGTTGATTTAGAGAGGAGGGTGGTGCTAACAAGCTTTTACTTCCTATCTGGTCAGTATCTTTTGTTTTTATCAAGTTTGATCTTTTTAGAATATTTGTACGGATCTTTGTGAAAATGAACAAATTGCTAAAATCTTAAATCTGGGTTACCGATATGTATCTCTCTTTGCTTTTCAGTTTTTGCCTTTTTTTTTTTTTTTTTTTTTTTTTTTTTATTGACAGAAATATCAAGCTTCTCAAGCTTATTCAATCCTGTCAAGTTCAGGTGGCCGTCAAGCATGTTATGTGAGAGATTGAGATGCACAAGGTTTTGGCACCGGTTTAAGTCCTCAGGAATCACTCCACTGAGAGTGTTCCTGGAGAGGTCGAGGAAAGAGAGCTCGGTTAGCAATGAGAAGTTTCCAAATAACTTGCCGGAGATTTCGTTGTCTGAGAGGTTGATGCTAGTGACTCTTGCTATTCTGGTAGTAGTACTGCAATTTATTCCAGGCCATTCACACGGGTTATTGCTCTGCTTGTTCCACTCTCTTGAGTATTTTCTCTGCTGTTTATTTTTTTCTGATTTCCTTCGAAGAATGCTTTCAGATTTAGCAGGACTTCTTTGTCTGTGTCCAGAGAATCTCCAGCAACAAACGTAGCTGCAAAATTTAATGATTTAGAGTAAAGAGCCAAAAGAATCTCTCTCTTTTTTTTTTTAATAATTTTTTTTTATTAAAAAAACACAGTTTGAATTAGTACCTGTGATCAAGATTAAGAAAACATTAACGCAACTGGCCATGAATTAGTTTCCTCATCTGACATGCTAGTTCAAATATGGTCTTCTTCTTCTTCTTCCTCTTGGTCTTTGTCTTGGTTCTCTTTGTAGAATTTTGTAGTTAAAGATTAGCTTCTTAGAATCCCATGAATAAAAATTGAACCAAAATTGAAGTTACGGATTCTCAATATGAGAATGTTATTCCAGTGTTGTTGACACACACCGCCTGCAGATAGACCAAAACAAACTTGCAACTAATAATGCTTTCTAATTTTTTCACTTTTATATTAAATAAAACTAGTCTCTAACTCCTGCAATGGATGAGATAATTAAATAAAATTACAAATATTTATTAGCCCACGGATGGAATTTGGCTTTATTGTTTCAATTCTCTAACCACTAACTACATTGTTTTTTACCATCTTATAACCAAAATGGAAAAACATCAGATTAAAGCAAATTAGAATATTAACATCAAAGATTAAACAGAATTAGAATATCAACATCAAAGACCTACAAATGAATAGGCAAATAACTTTTGAATTTTAATGCCACCATTGAAAAAATGAAGCTCTCAAGTACAACATAAGAATGAAATTCTCGAGTACAAATAATATTTTATGTCAATCTAGACAATGGAGAAACTATGTAATGATAGTATACAACAAGAGAAATGAAATTCTCAAGTACCAAATATATTCTCTAGTAGCATATTTAAATAGAAGATCAAGAAAGGATTGATGTGAACATAGTAATGGAAGGGAAAAATAAAGTAATGGAAACAATTTTAANGCCCTTAAACTGCTTTGAGGAGTCACATTACAAAATTGAGAAACCTTTCTTTGACATAATGAATGATGAATGATTTGTGTACAAGAAGAATTACATCAGTAAAAACTATGTGTATTATATGTGTGAAAACTATCCAACATCCTAAAACTATGGACATCTTTCTCAAAACTTCAAAAAATTATAAAGGAGGAGAGTGGTCATAATTGAACTCCCCTCTGATGCAGGAAATCTTTATTAGCATAGCTAGCACTTCCTTCATGTTTGGTCTAGCTTGTGGTGACTCGGCTGTGCACTTCACCCCAACCCAAAGAAGCTCACTCATTTCCTCTGCCCCCTCAGCCAGCCCAAACCCCAAAAGCACAACCGGTATGACTGATCTGCTCAATCCTTGCCTCCCATTTACCATCACCGGTTTCGCCCATTCCCCCAGACACTCTTCCCCTCCATCCGAAGCTCTCCTCCCAGTTGCTAGGTCCATTGCCAATACCCCAAAACTATACAAATCCCCTTTTGCAGTAGCATGCCATGTTTGCCCATATTCAGGAACAACATAACCAATTGTCCCAGCCACCACTCTACTCACATGACTATCCCCCACATCAACAACTCTAGCAAAACCAAAGTCTGTAACCCGCACTTTCCCATCCTTATCAAGTAAGACATTGCTAGCCTTCACATCACGGTGCACAATGCAAGGGTAGCATTCATGGTGTAGAAACATTAATGCAATTGCCACATCAATTCTTCTCCCCCATGTAAGCATTATTTGGTCTGATTCAAGGTCCTCCAAGCTTCCACCTTCCATGTACTTGTAAAAAAGAATTTTCTCTGAGCCATCCAAGCACCAATCTTGAAGTGTGACAAGGTTTCGATGTGGCAAACCAAAGCCATTGCCACCCAGAACTTACATTTCAGCTTGGAATTCCCTTTCACCCTCTATTCCTTATCGATGAAGCTTCTTTACTGCCACTTCTCTCCCATCAGGCAATACTCCTTGGTACACTGCCAAAATCCCCCCTTTCCAATAATCCTCTCCTCTGAAAACTTACCAGTCGCTTTTAAAATGTCTGCATGTGTGGAAGCTGTTTTGTCCAAAAGAAGACGACCCAGAAATCGCTTGATCACGGTCAACTTGTGAGCCTACTTGGGTATTGATCATAACCTGTAAAAACATTGCACCTTGGCGCTTTGATCCCTTGTTTCACTCTGGCCTAAAAGGGGATTTTAGTAAATAACCGAATATGACACTTGGGTCAAGGTTCAAGTTGGTATCTGACAACCATGGTCATGAACAGCTAGAACTTGATGCAAGATCATGCTGGTACTTTGTATCCTCTAATAGATACCACAGTGATTCTGATGGACTCTTCACTGTCAAGCAGACTATGAGTGACAACAAGAAAAAAGAAAACCCTTACTCCCAAATTTTGGGCCCAGCTATGCAGATTATGAGTGAGAATAACCCAAATGTTAAGAAAGTCCCAGTCAAAACTAGGAGCACCAAGAATACAGAAGAGCTATTAGGCCTTTTTGTCTTCCCATCATGATTGTTACTATGTGGAGACTTATCTGTGGTGTTGTCAATGAAATTTGGAAATTCCAAATGGGGGTCACCCAGATAGGACTTCTCAAACGTTAAAAGTTGCCCGGTTATTGGAATTACACCATATATCAGTGGATTGTATGAGATATTGAACTTGTTTAGCTCACTCAGGTTGTTAAAGCTTGCTGGGACATGCCAGAAAAATTGTTGCAGGACAAGTCCAAATTCTGCAGGCACTTAATGTTACCAATCTTCCAGGAATTTCACCAAGTGTCATATTCGGTTATTTACTAAAATCCCCTTTTAGGCCAGAGTGAAACAAGGGATCAAAGCGCCAAGGTGCAATGTTTTTACAGGTTATGATCAATACCCAAGTAGGCTCACAAGTTGACCGTGATCAAGCGATTTCTGGGTCGTCTTCTTTTGGACAAAACAGCTTCCACACATGCAGACATTTTAAAAGCGACTGGTAAGTTTTCAGAGGAGAGGATTATTGGAAAGGGGGGATTTTGGCAGTGTACCAAGGAGTATTGCCTGATGGGAGAGAAGTGGCAGTAAAGAAGCTTCATCGATAAGGAATAGAGGGTGAAAGGGAATTCCAAGCTGAAATGTAAGTTCTGGGTGGCAATGGCTTTGGTTTGCCACATCGAAACCTTGTCACACTTCAAGATTGGTGCTTGGATGGCTCAGAGAAAATTCTTTTTTACAAGTACATGGAAGGTGGAAGCTTGGAGGACCTTGAATCAGACCAAATAAAGCTTACATGGGGGAGAAGAATTGATGTGGCAATTGCATTAATGTTTCTACACCATGAATGCTACCCTTGCATTGTGCACCGTGATGTGAAGGCTAGCAATGTCTTACTTGATAAGGATGGGAAAGTGCGGGTTACAGACTTTGGTTTTGCTAGAGTTGTTGATGTGGGGGATAGTCATGTGAGTAGAGTGGTGGCTGGGACAATTGGTTATGTTGTTCCTGAATATGGGCAAACATGGCATGCTACTGCAAAAGGGGATTTGTATAGTTTTGGGGTATTGGCAATGGACCTAGCAACTGGGAGGAGAGCTTCGGATGGAGGGGAAGAGTGTCTGGGGGAATGGGCGAAACCGGTGATGGTAAATGGGAGGCAAGGATTGAGCAGATCAGTCATACCGGTTGTGCTTTTGGGGTTTGGGCTGGCTGAGGGGGCAGAGGAAATGAGTGAGCTTCTTTGGGTTGGGGTGAAGTGCACAGCCGAGTCACCACAAGCTAGACCAAACATGAAGGAAGTGCTAGCTATGCTAATAAAGATTTCCTGCATCAGAGGGGAGTTCAATTATGACCACTCTCCTCCTTTATAATTTTTTGAAGTTTTGAGAAAGATGTCCATAGTTTTAGGATGTTGGATAGTTTTCACACATATAATACACATAGTTTTTACTGATGTAATTCTTCTTGTACACAAATCATTCATCATTCATTATGTCAAAGAAAGGTTTCTCAATTTTGTAATGTGACTCCTCAAAGCAGTTTAAGGGCAAATGCTAGTTATAATAATCTTCATTTGAGCATAAGATTATGTTCTACTCCCAAGCAACTTTTCGAGTGACCATAGTGCTCGAGAATGCATTTTCAATTATATTTTTCTGCAACAGATAAACACAAAGGCGTCTAATCCATCTAAGAATGCAGCTGGGGCATGATTTTTCTAGTGGAGTGGCTAACCATTCAAGCATTTATATATTATTATCACTCATTAAAAAATGTAATAATTATTAATGGTTCATGATCGTTTGGTGGACTGCACAGAAACTCCAAGGAGTTATTGGAGGCAATGCGTTCTTTAAAAGAAGCCACAAGTTTTCGACATTTGATTGAATTAGGAATTATGCATAAGGGTATACTTCATATTACAGTAACTTTGTTCCTTTTGTTTTATTGGGAGAACTTGTGTTGATTCGCCACAAAAGGGCCAGTTTTCAACATCATAGAATGGATGCTTTTCCAGCATGAACAATAGGTGCCAATCAATTTTCGGCAGCCCAAGAAATGGCACCACCGCGAATTGTCATTTGTCCATTTGAAAATAACTAATAGTGCAAATCACAATCAAAACATAATGTTCAAGAAACCTACACAGAGTGGAAAGGGAGGCCAATACGATTTTTTTTTTTTTTTTAAACAAAATCTCATAGTTGAAGTATTTATGCTTAGCAAAAAGTTTGCCCTGCTTCTTTTCCTGAATAAATTTGATTTTATTGTCAACAAAAAAACTAGGTCTTGAATTTCTTTGCCCTTCCCAAAACAACCTTTCTAAGAAAATAAGAGAAGCTGAAAGAACTAATTTTGTTTTCAAGAGTTTTGTCACTCAGTGTACTGTGCTTTCCTATATTAGGAGAACTAAAGTCTGAATCTTCCTTTTCTATTATTATAGCTATCGGGAAGGGTTTTTGGGGGGGGTGGGTGGGGGAGAAGAAAATTTTGTTGGACCGAGATGTCTAATTAGTAGACTTTGTAAAATTGGACCCGTTAACTTGCCAAAAAAACACAAAAAAAATAGAATGAGTAATATGGCAATCTGTGGGGGAGAAGAACCAAATTTGTTAGGCCAAGGTGTCTAATTAGGAGACCTTGTAAAATTTGATCCAAAAAAAAAAAAAAAAACTAGTATGAGTAATATGGCAATCTGTTTTACCTGCTTTTGACTTTATCCGGTCTGGTTGAACTCTAAGCAGACATGACATGTTTATCAAGCTTCTATTACAAATTTAAAAGTTTTTCTTTTCTTTTTTATTGATTCATTTTCAATGCACATTTGTAGATTAAAAGTATATCGGTTTTTCTATATTGTAAATGAAAATACTAATGACTCTATTTGTCAACTTGACACGCAATTTTCAAATATAAATATTTTTAGTGTCAAATCTATTACAAACATTGAGTAGTTTTTTTTTATAAGTTCATTATATATATTCTTCCTAATTATATATTTTCTTTTCCTTTATGTAACATGTTATGTTTTATTCTTAAAACTTTATATATTTGTGAGTTTGAATTAATTTTTTTCTTTTAGTTCTTTTAAGGTTATTTTCTTATGTATAACTTTTCGAAGCCTCAACTTTTTTTTTAAGGTACCACTATACTTTTGCCAACTTTAGGCAAATAAACAAATAAGTTTTTAGTAAAACACTAAACCAAATGCTTACTTAGTTACTTTTATAGATAATTCAATTTTATTTCATTTTCTTATATAAAATGTATACTTGATTTGTTTTCTTCTTTTGTGAAACTATTGGCCTAGTAGACTAATAGAATTAATTATTGAAATATAAACTCAAGGATTTATGTATAACTTCCATTTTTAAGTATTTCTTTGTTCTTTTATCTTTATTGGAAGAAATAATAATAATAATAATAATAAGAAGAAGAAGAAGAAGAAGAAGTTAGAAAGAATGTGAAAGGAACTTGAAAAAAAAATCAATTCATGCCAAATTGAACCAACCTATCAAAAAAATCAAGTAAAAGGTAGAGGAATAACAACTTATTTTAGTTATGACAAAACTTATATACAGTACTTTAAGTGCTATCTCTTACATTCTTTATTTTAAGATTCTGTCATGTGACTACTTAACTTAAAAAATACACTTCCATTCATAAGAAAAAAGCCACATGGCAAAATCATAAGAGAAAAATCTAAAAAATAGCACATAAGTACTGTACCTAAATTTTGCTCTTTTAGTTATGTGGGGCCCGTGGGCTTGATAGCCTCGGCCCATCATGTAGCAGGCCCAAGGCCCACGCCGAGGAATACTGACCATTCCAGACTAAATTAGGGAAAGCCTCTTTTCCCAATCCGCGCTGAGGACCTCCTCATCCTCGACATGACAAGGATGATTTTTGGGAAAGACCAGGCCCAAAGTAAGCTGTTACCCTCACATTTAATGCATTCACCTAACCTCTCTAGCCACATTAATGGGGATATAACCCCTTAGCAGGGCAACGTTGATCAGAGTGAACCACTTGAGTACTGATAAGGCCTCTGATGGGACGGACGGCCAGAAGAGAGGCGAATGGATGATCAACAGATGGAAGAAGGAGATAGGAAGATGAAGACTATATAAGAAAAGCAAGTAAAGTAAAAGAGGGGGGGAGGGGAAAAAAGGAGAAGAAAAGGGGCTCCTTGGCCACGGGCCGAGGAGCATCCCCCTAGTTGTAAATAAACTCTAAGTATTTTCTTTTATAAAACAGAGTTCATGCTTGGTGAACGGCGGCCAGCGCCTAAACCTTGAACCCATACTCTAAAATTTATTGTTTGGGCTTGATTGGGCTGAAAACCCATTTGTACTCAGGGTCAAACGCAAATTGAGTCCCTACAATTGGCGCCGTCTGTGGGAAGGATTAGGGTGCTGGCCGGCGCACCAGGCGATTGTTCTAAGTGGTCGTTTTACAGTAGGTTGGCGAAGTAAAAAAAAAAAAAATATATATATATATATAGAAGATTCGACAGCGAAAAGAGAAATCTTGGTAATATTTTTTTTTTTTTGTTGAGAAAATGCAGCTATATTAATGATTGTATAACTTCAATTGTTGGTCCTATCTGTTATTTGGAGAGGTGCAAAACTTTACTGCTCACAATTAGTTATGTGGTAGACTGTTTAAAATAGGTACATGTCAAATTAAGTATAAATTAGAAACTTATTTAACTTGTAGGGACTCAATTTGCGTTTGACCCGAGTACAAATGGTTTTCAGCCAATCAAGCCAAACAATAAATTTTAGAGTATGGGTTCAAGGTTTAGGCGCTGACCNTTGGCACTCAGGCTGAGATGGGTTTAAAAAGACAGCCCCAAACCAATCTTCTTGACCTGCTCGAAGGCGGTTCCAAGAAGGGTGCACTGGAAGAGTCGCAGCCCCAGCCCCCAGCACCTCCGCCCTAGATTTTAACTGTGCAGACCAGGTCATCCTCTGTCCCCACAGTATCAGACCCTCAAACCGAGTCTCATGACCCAAAAAGGAAGAGACCTTCCAAGGGTAAGGAGCCAATGGATGGGAGCAAATCCCAATCCCCGCCCGAGGAAGGTAGATTTCGCAGGCCTCCGAAACAGCTGAAGCTCGGTGGTCAACGGAAAGGTAAGAAGGCCATCCAGCAGTCCGAGGCTCAAGCCTGGCTGCCCGCTGCCATGCTCCATGATCAGCCCCTGCTGGATAACGCGTCAATGCGGGAATCTCAAGGAGCCGAGGGGGCTCTCGTAGCTGAGGCCCTGGAGAAATCTCTTCTTCTTCCCACTGACATGATCGAGCTAAGAAATATGAGTGGGTTAGAGGTTGTCCTTGACCTTAAGAAGTATCTAGGCATGGTGGGTCCTTTGGCACCTATTTACTTTATTCAAATTTTGTCGCTTAGTACCTTTCTTTCTCTTTACGGAGTTACTTGTTTTTATTGGCAGGCTATCCAGGCCCTTTTCAGGTTAGGCGAGGAGGTCGATGGCCAGAGCAATGCCTTAGCGCAAGAGCGTGACAAGTTCTTGGAAGCTGCTAATACCCTCAAGAGATCTGAGGCCGACCTAAAAAAGGCGACTGAGGATTTGGAGGAGATGACGAAGGCCAGGGATACTGCTGTCTTCGACCTAGCCGTGGCCAGGAAGCAAGCTGAGGATCAAACTAATCGCTTGCAAGACGTTAAGGGTCAACTACAGACTGCCAAAGGGGACATTGCCTATATGACGGAAAAGTTGACCGTGGCAATCTATGAGAAAGGCGTTGCCGAGTATGCCAGGGACGAGGCTGTGAGAGCCAAAGACGAGGCGGTATTTGCAAAAATAGACGCTGAGCGCTCTGTAGAACAGGCAGAGAAGGAGGCTTTCGCAGATGGGGTGGCTAAGACTGAAGCCACCCTTCGGGCTCAAGTTCCTGCAGTGTGCAGGCATTACTATTCTCAGACCTGGCATGAAGCCCTCAACCAAGTAGGGGTTGATGCCTCATCTAACCTTAGGAGGGAGGACAGGGTATATTACCCTATTGCCATTCGTGAGGCTGCTGCTCCCGAGGAGGGGTCCTCATTACCAGCGGTTGAGAGTCACGATAAGACCGCCGAGGATATATCTTTAACTGACCAACCACCCAAGGAGGTTGAGCCCCAGAGAACGTTGGGGGGAGTTATAACCGAAGGTCAGGAAATACCATAAGACGTGGCGAGGCCTCCAGCGGACCTTTCGAGATCAAGCCCTTAGGCCCTGGCTAAAGTCTTTTGATTTGCTTATTGAATTAATTTGCCTACTGAGTTGGGGAGACTAGTATACGACGTAGGATAATTTTGTTTATTTTCTCTTTTATCTTCTCTTTTATCTCATTTTGTTTCTTGCCTCATTGGCGTTGTAAGGAAGTTGTATACTTTCCGTTTGAACTGAATGCTTAATACTTTGCTTCCAACTAATGATATTTTCTTTTATTTGCTTTACTAAAATATTCTACTCGATATTTGTATTCTATTCTGGAGTTAGTCTCATGAGACCATCTGTTATCCATTAAATATAAATCTAAAGACCGTATTATAGCTTGACTCTAGGTAACGCTTTGGTTTTTCTCCAGATAGTTATTTTCTCCATGGGTTCGAGTCCGAGGACCATGCAATACCTTGATTCTGTCTGGTATTTCTATTTTTCTATAAGTATATAGCTTTCCATAGGCTTGGATCCGAGGACCATGCAATACCTTGGTTTTGCCTAGTACTTCATAGCTTTCCATAGGCTTGGGTCCGAGGACCATGCAATATCTTGGTTTTGCCTAGTACTTCTATTTTTCTATAAGCATCTAGTTTCCCCATAGGTTTGAGTCCGAGGACCATGCAATACCTTGGTTTTGTCTGGTATTTCTATTTTTCTATAAGTATATAGCTTTCCATAGGCTTGGATCCGAAAACCATGCAATACCTTGGTTTTGCCTAGTACCCAGGTATAATGGTGTGAATAGTTTTACCATAGGCTTGGGTCCGAGGACCATGCAATACCTTGGTTCTGTCTACCATTTCTATTTTCCTGTAAGTATCTAGTTTCCCCATAGGTTTGAGTCGAGGACCAGGCAATACCTTGGTTCTGTCTAGCACTCAGGTATAATGGTGTGAATAGTTTTACCATAGGCTTGGGTCCGAGGACCCTGCAATACCTTGGTTCTGTCTACCACTTTTATTTTCCTGTAAGTATCTAGTTTCCCCATAGGTTTGAGTTCGAGGACCATGCAATACCTTGGTTCTGTCTAGTACCCAGGTATAATGGTGTGAATAGTTTTACCATAGGCTTGGGTCCGAGGACCATGCAATACCTTGGTTCTGTCTACCACTTCTATTTTCCTGTAAGTATCTAGTTTCCCCATAGGTTTGAGTCCGAGGACCATGCAATACATTGGTTCTGTCTAGTACCCAGGTATAATGGTGTGAATAGTTTTACCATAGGCTTGGGTCCGAGGACCATGCAATACCTTGGCTCTGTCTACCACTTCTATTTTCCTGTAAGTATCTAGTTTCCCCATAGGTTTGAGTCCGAGGACCAAGCAATACCTTGGTTCTGTCTAGTACCCAAATATAATGGTGTGAATAGTTTTACCATAGGCTTGGGTCCGAGGACCATACAATACCTTGGTTCTGTCTACCACTTCTATTTTCCTGTAAGTATCTAGTTTCTCCATAGGTTTGAGTCCGAGGACCATGCAATACCTTGGTTCTGTCTAGTATCCAGGTATAATGGTATGAATAGTTTTACCACAGGCTTGGGTCTGAGGACCATGCAATACCTTGGTTCTGTCTACCACTTCTATTTTCCTATAAGTATCTAGTTTCCTCATAGGTTTGAGTCCGAGGACCATGCAATACCTTGGTTCTGTCTAGTACCCAGGTATAATGGTGTGAATAGTTTTACCATAGGCTTGGGTCCGAGGACCATGCAATACCTTGGTTCTGCTACCACTTCTATTTTCCTGTAAGTATCTAGTTTCCCCATAGGTTTGAGTCCGAGGACCATGCAATACCTTGGTTCTGTCTAGGACCTAGGTATAATGGTGTGAATAGTTTTACCATAGGCTTGGGTCCGAGGACCATGCAATACCTTGGTTTTGTCTACCACTTCTATTTTCCTGTAAGTATCTAGTTTCCCCATAGGTTTGAGTCCGAGGACCATGCAATACCTTGGTTCTGTCTAGTACCCAGGTATAATGGTGTGAATAGTTTTACCATAGGCTTGGGTCCGAGGACCATGCAATACCTTGGTTCTGTCTACCATTTCTATTTTCCTGTAAGTATCTAGTTTCCCCATAGGTTTGAGTCCGAGGACCAGGCAATACCTTGGTTCTGTCTAGCACTCAGGTATAATGGTGTGAATAGTTTTACCATAGGCTTGGGTCCGAGGACCCTGCAATACCTTGGTTCTGTCTACCACTTTTATTTTCCTGTAAGTATCTAGTTTCCCCATAGGTTTGAGTTCGAGGACCATGCAATACCTTGGTTCTGTCTAGTACCCAGGTATAATGGTGTGAATAGTTTTACCATAGGCTTGGGTCCGAGGACCATGCAATACCTTGGTTCTGTCTACCACTTCTATTTTCCTGTAAGTATCTAGTTTCCCCATAGGTTTGAGTCCGAGGACCATGCAATACATTGGTTCTATCTAGTACCCAGGTATAATGGTGTGAATAGTTTTACCATAGGCTTGGGTCCGAGGACCATGCAATACCTTGGCTCTGTCTACCACTTCTATTTTCCTGTAAGTATCTAGTTTCCCCATAGGTTTGAGTCCGAGGACCAAGCAATACCTTGGTTCTGTCTAGTACCCAAATATAATGGTGTGAATAGTTTTACCATAGGCTTGGGTCCGAGGACCATACAATACCTTGGTTCTGTCTACCACTTCTATTTTCCTGTAAGTATCTAGTTTCTCCATAGGTTTGAGTCCGAGGACCATGCAATACCTTGGTTCTGTCTAGTATCCAGGTATAATGGTATGAATAGTTTTACCACAGGCTTGGGTCTGAGGACCATGCAATACCTTGGTTCTGTCTACCACTTCTATTTTCCTATAAGTATCTAGTTTCCTCATAGGTTTGAGTCCGAGGACCATGCAATACCTTGGTTCTGTCTAGTACCCAGGTATAATGGTGTGAATAGTTTTACCATAGGCTTGGGTCCGAGGACCATGCAATACCTTGGTTCTGCTACCACTTCTATTTTCCTGTAAGTATCTAGTTTCCCCATAGGTTTGAGTCCGAGGACCATGCAATACCTTGGTTCTGTCTAGGACCTAGGTATAATGGTGTGAATAGTTTTACCATAGGCTTGGGTCCGAGGACCATGCAATACCTTGGTTCTGTCTACCACTTCTATTTTCCTGTAAGTATCTAGTTTCCCCATAGGTTTGAGTCCGAGGACCATGCAATACCTTGGTTCTGTCTAGGACCTAGGTATAATGGTGTGAATAGTTTTACCATAGGCTTGGGTCCGAGGACCATGCAATACCTTGGTTTTGTCTACCACTTCTATTTTCCTGTAAGTATCTAGTTTCCCCATAGGTTTGAGTCCGAGGACCATGCAATACCTTGGTTCTGTCTAGTACCCAGGTATAATGGTGTGAATAGTTTTACCATAGGCTTGGGTCCGAGGACCATGCAATACCTTGGTTCTGTCTACCACTTCTATTTTCCTGTAAGTATCTAGTTTCCCCATAGGTTTGAGTCCGAGAACCATGCAATACCTTGGTTCTGTCTAGTACCCAAGTATAATGGTGTGAATAGTTTTACCATAGACTTAGGTCCAAGGACCATGCAATACCTTGGCTCTGTCTACCACTTCTATTTTCCTGTAAATAGGGGTTTGTTCTCGGATTGCCTTACTGGAGATGATTCCTCATTGGGTCGGATTATTATCTTTACACGTGGCATTGATCTCGCTTCCAGCTCGAGGCCCCATCTTTTTCATTTATGAAGCGCCCGTTGTCTGTTCGTGTTCCGCGCTTGACACTTCGGTGCGCGAAACGCGCCTTCATTAATGTCCTCGTGAATTAACACGAGTCCAACGGTCTACGGCCTCCTTGAAAATTGGTAGCTTCATTATTAGCTCAGCTGATAATTCTCTTTTCGAACTCTGCATGAATTAATTCTCACCAACCCCCATCCCCTATATAAGGTGAGGTGATGGTTTCTCCACAACCCATGAACTTCCCAACACAAACAGAAAAGACACATCCTTTCAGCTTCCCAAGCCTTTTTAACAACCCCGCCGGAATTGTGACTGGAATTGGCAAGTATGAGGCAGCTTTGGGCGGGTGTGAGGACATCCGTGCCAAAAGCTGTTATGGCCGCAGCCCCCACTGGGCTTCCGGTGCGGCAGAATCTAGGCGTAACCCCGATGGCGCCATACAAGGTGGCCCGGATGGATGTTGTTATAGTACCTAACGTCTCTCCTCGGAGCGCACCCCCGACGAAGAAGACGTGCGAATTCATCTCATGGGCGGTGCTCGAGTGTTGCCGTCTCCAACGGCCAACACTCGTGAGGATCGGAGAGAATCAAGGGAACATCATGGGGGAAGGTATCCCGGAGCCCATGCATCTGCTCCTCTCTTTGTTCCAGCTCCGCCGCGCCGAGAAGGGAGTCGTTGGTGGCCTGGAAACATGATGGCCCTCCCCCTTCCCTGCTTTTTGTGTCAAGCTCTCCCATTCTATTTATACCAATAAAAGGACGGCTTGACACTTCCCTCCGGCTAGCTTTTTTAGGGCGGCTCCACCTGGGCCTCTGATTGTAGAAATAGCTGGTAGGATTAGCTTGTAAATTTGTTTGTGAAACACGCCTGCCTGAGCTTCTGATTGTAATTTGTACTGTTTCTATTATGAAATAATAAAAAATATATATATATATATATATATATAGCTGCAATAAATAGTCCAATCCGGCCTTGAGTTGAGACTGGGTCAAAACATTCAAAAAGCTTGACCCAATCAATAAAATTAAATTGCACTTCACAACCAGAAAAACATATCAAATTCTAAAAGAGATCTCCTAAAATCACAAACTAACTCACAATTTTGTTCAATACTCTTGTTGTGCTAGACTGTGTATTGCTTTTATATTCATCCACCATTTTTTTTTTCCCCACTAATTACAATTAAACAAATAAAAAGTTGTAACAAAAATTATACACATTTTTGTTGCAGCAGATTTTATTTTTAATTCTAAAATTCCTCAATCCCTTGTCAGGAGTAAAGGAGTGTACTTTTTTTTTTCCTTTTTTTGGAGCAAATAAAGGAGTGTACTTGGGTATTAAAGAATCACATTATTTTCACCTGAAAAAGGACCTGGACCCAAAGTTTCATTATTTGTACACTTAAGTGACCATAATACCCCTGTTTACTCGTTTCCTAATGACCAATCTCTCCTTAGAATTTCCCAAAATTAGTATCCTGCTAGCTTTTCCCAACCAATATTTGGCCATTGCATTGCATGTACTTTCCCTGCTCTCTCATACCATACTGTCCATACACTCTCTCTCTCTCCTCAGTGACAAATTTCACCCTTTTTTTTTAGCTTCCAACTCTGTGCAACAATGTTATCCAAAACATGAAAGCAAAGTAAGAGAAAAATCTAAGTGGCCCAAAATTGTATCTTGGTGAGTCTAATTTCTCTATCATCCCCAACAGAGTTAGTAACTCCCAACCCCAGATGACATTTCCTTTCTCCTTTCCAGTTTTTTCCCAGGAAATTGTTTTCCAAGCAAATGGGCTTCATTTTTCAACTCTTATCTACGTGTTTGATTTGTGCATTCTAGTGAAACTCTACAAGTTTTGCCTAATGTGTCTTCCAGTTTCTTTTTTCTCCTTTTCCGAATTTATTGGGTATCTGTTTCCAGAAAAAGAAAAAAAAAAAGAAAAAGAAAAAAAAAAGAGAGCTGTCTTTTAACTGTGTAACGTGGTTTTACACACTATCTGGATGAAATAATTGATGGGTTATGTTTCATTTGTGTTCTTTCAATGACTTTTATATAGATTTAGAAGATTAAGATTCAGAATTTGCTTTCCCCTTATATCGGCATTTGTGCAATATTATAGCTATTAAGAGAATAGCAAATCAATTGTTAGTTTTTTATGCCAAAAACAAAAAGAACCCTTCAATAAATAAATAAATATTTATTTATTAATTTATTTATCTCTTCAAGGAGTTTGATTTGAAATTGGGACTTAAAAAAGTGGTCTTGCTTGTTTTTGAAGTGTAATTTGTTAACGAGTATGCTTGGGTTTCACTTCAGATCTGCCATTAGCTCTTCAAGCAATTCTGGTACTGGGGTACACTACTGCTAATGTTAACCTCCAAATTAATATAGAGGCCTTATTTAGGAGCCCATTCGGCTTAAACTTGGACTAATGGAGTTGGAGCCTGTTGGGCTCATCCAACATTGGATTAAAAGTGGCATAAGCGCAGATGTCTCTTCCAGACTTAAATACATGTTTGATTGAAGTAAACCGCATACTTTTGGAAATAATGTAATTAGTTTAAAATTAATTATTAATACTAATCAAGTAATCATATAAAAACAAAATATAAAATTTTGTATAATTCTTGTACCTTACAAAATATACACAAATATTATATTTGATAGTCATGATCAAAATAAAGACATGAAATATATATGGTTGAATCATAGAATATCTAAAAGGCTTTTAGATAAAAGAGAAAAAAATCACTAGAATATTAAGTAATAATTTTTTTATGCCTAACAAAAGCAATGCAATGCAATCCTAAAGTCTATAATTGTCATCCTCGTTATGCATATGACCATTGTCATCACAAGATTTTAAATTCTCATTATTTTCCTCATCTATTTCATGTAAACTAATGGTCTCTTCTCAGTATCTTCCTCATCTATCTCATGTAAATTAAGAAAAGGTATCCTGTGAGATGGGCGCATACATGTGGGACCCGATTTTTCCCTAAATTAATACTCTCTCATGAGAGGAGTGTGTTTTTAACAAGAACTTGAATTTATTGCCCCCTCTAGCGACCTCACTCTTGACTTGTACTTGTACTCAGCTTGACTTGTACCTAACTTAAACCCATTCAATTTGACTGGATCCATTTGCCATGTCAACCACGTAGCTAAGTTGTGAGCAGAAAAGATTGCACCTCTCCAAATAACAGATATGCACCTGATCAATTTGTTTCTTCTTCATTTTTTTTTTTCTTTTTTTTCTTTTTTTCTCAAAGCTTGAGTGGAACTTAAAAGTTTTTCTTTTGTCATGGAGTTGTTATATTTTGTTGTTCTTTTTAATAGAAGTTTGTTTGGAATAAAAAATAAGACAAAAGATTATGGAGATTTAAAGTAAAAGTAAAACTAGGATGGCAATATAAGAATAAGAAATGGTGAAAAAAGAGTTTGAGGAACTTTTGAATCAATCTATAAAAGAAAGTTAAGTTTTTGTTCTTTCATTAGTAATCCTTACAGTTATTATGATTTGTTATTAAGTACTTGGCTGGCGCCCTTCAGCTTTCTTAATGAAATTTTACTTATAAAAATTAAAATTAGCTGTTGGTAATTTTCATTAGAATTATATGATTTTGTTGTTCGTGGAATGTGGGAACATTAAGGATTAATTTAATTTAACTAGAAGGCAACATTTTATCCAAATCCATCAAGGTTTCATTGTCCAATGTTTCCCCATATTTTCTGGCATCATAATTTTAATTCACGTTGTTTTATAATTATTGTCCTGAGTTATGTCTAAAATCATCATATTATATATGAAATTTGTAAATATTTTCTTATGGTGGAAGGTATATCTACAAATGTAGGTTGTCATGTTGCTGAAATTTGAATATTATATATGAAATTTGAATTTAGTTGTTGAATTGCTTATAGGTTGTCATGTTGCTGTTTCTTCAAATAAATAAATATTTTGGAGACACCTATACAAGTTATGCTCAAGCTTGGTGGAAAATATGCATATGTAGATGTGGATGATTCCTTTGTTTCATCTCATAAAAGAAAGGAAAAAATTTTCTCTCCAAACTTAAACTCATCTTATATATTATTATTGGATATAATTTTGAAAATCTAATTGTTGGATTACATGTTTTTATTATATCATTTATGTTTGCAAAATTTTAATAAGATCAAGCATCAATATCTATGTAATCAATTAAATGTTTAAATTTCAAGTTTATTATTATTTATTTTTTGGTTTAAAATTATGCATAAAAAATAAGTTTATTGATCAAATAGTAAATAACATCTTATTTGAATGAAATTTTACATACATGTTAAGAACTTAAAGGATATGTAATTTAACGGTTAGATTTTCAAATTTTACATAAAATAAAAAGATATAGGATGAGTTTGAGTTTAGAGAGAAACCTTATCCATAAAAAAGACACAATATGGTTATTTCTCAAGGTATGTATTTTTTTGTCTTTAAAATATTAACTTTTTAACTACTTTTAGTATTAAGCAAAGTCAAAATATTTAACATTGGCTAACTATGCTTTCTTCATAGGGTTAGCCACTACTTTTTTAATTGTTAGAGCATTTGTATCAGACAATGCAAAATAAAAAATAACTCAATTTTAGATACTCAACCTCTAAAAATTGCATACATTAGTCAAGTTAAAAATATGTAAATTTCAGTCAAAAAAGAATATGTGAATTTGCAAAGTTACTATCGTAACTATGTAAATTTATATTGACATTATTCATTTTGCATTTAGTTTTTATTCTTTTTTTTTACATGAAGAAATAAAATATATGGTGGTTGTTGTATGTGAAAGCAGAAAAACAATATAAAAAATCAAGAAAATTGATATTTTGTTGAAATAGAGTTTAGAATAAATAATTTGGTAAATTGCAAATCACACCCCTAACATTTTGGGTGTTTGAATTTTACAACCTGAAGTATTAGAATTTGAAATTCACCCTCTAAAGTTTGGGAAGCTTGGTTTTTATGCTTTGACGTTTTATACTTTAGATTTTACCCCATAAAATTTTTGGATGTTTGGATTTTACACCTTAAATTTTGAAATTTTAAAGTGTAAAATCCAAATACTTCCGAATTTTATGTAGTAAAATCTAAACACCCCTAAAATTTAAAGTGTAAAATTCAAATTTTGAAACGTTAGAGTGTAAAATTCTAACACCTTTAAATTTTAGGTAGTAAAATCCAAATTTTGAAACTTAAGGTGTAAAATCTAGACATTTTTAAATTTTAGGAGTGTAATTTACCATTTATCCTAATTAATTTATTGTGAGTATTTATAAATTAATAAATAAATAGCTAAGTAAAAAGTAGAAAAAGTCGGATTTTTATTTTTATTTTTATTTTTATTAATCTAAAATAAATATAAATTTTTGCATGATGATTTGAATGTTCAAACTTCAAAGATCAGTTCAACTTCAACGTTCAACCGTGCGCTATACGTGGATGTCTTTCTTGCATGCAACGCAGCCACGCAGGAACTTCATCCTCAATTTCCTTCTCTCAGCGGCGAAGGTGCTCTAATCATGTTTGTCCCATCTTTTCCTCTCTCTCTCAATTTGGTTCACCAGATTGGAGTAGCTTGTTGGACAAGTGCTGAGAAGTCAGCAAAGTGAATTGGCTTTGCTGGAGTAGCTTGACCAAAAGAGAAAAATTGGATTCATCTTTTTTCTCTATAACTAGATGATGTCCTGCGCAATGCATGGACTATTTTACAATTTCATCTAAAATAATTTTTATATATATTAAGACCTACATATAATACTTATTTTGTTGTATAATATTTATGTTTGCCCAAAATATTATTGAATACTTTACAACATGATTTTCTTAATTCATATTTTATTTTAAAAAAATTTGTATAACACTTTAAGACTATAATATATTATAATATTTACTGTTAAAAGTAGATTTTTTTTTTAAACTGATTTAATGATTTTGAAATTTATAAATAAGAATTTAAAGCATAAAATACCTTTATATCCTAAAATTATATAAATTTAAGTAACCTCTCAAACACTTCCTCAATCACATTTGTAGGGACAAGGGGCCCAAATATATTTTTGGGCCTTGGGCCTTGTCCGAGGAAGCTCAGTGGTCCGAGAGTAGATCAGTAGTAAGGAAAACTTAAGATTGTAAGTTTCATGAGCAAGTTATGACTGTAAAGGCTGGGGAAGATGGTCCGAGGAGGAATATCCCCTCGGCTAAACGAAGCAAAGATCAAAATGTGTGTCCTATCATCCAAAATGACATACAAGGTTTTATTGATAAGAATATGCACTATGAATGTACAGGACAGGTGGGAGCTAAGAAATATATAGGAGAAAGCTGCTACTACCACATTGAATGCTCTGTAGCTAATTCTCTAGCTGCATTAATGAGGAAGTGATATCTGAACAGTGTTTTCCAATCTTACAGCTACCCCCAAAGGCTTCAAAAGGGTGTTAATGGGACAAAGATTAATACAAGCAATCTGTTGTCCACATGGAGGGTAGAGACGAAAGGGGAGACATAGTATAAATTAGAAGGGAGGCCCTAAGAGGAAGGGATGGAGAATTAGAAGAAAAAACATAGTAGCAATCAAGAACTGAACTTATAATTAAGCTTGAGAATTAATATATAAGAACTGATCTCCTCGGACTATGCTGAGGACAATTTTTTATAGGTAAAACTAGTCTATCTACATCTTCTTGTCATTTAAATCCACTTTATTTGTTGACTGATTCATTCAAGCTCAGTTTCCCAACCCACTCTCTACAAATTCATTGTATTAGGCTTTTTGGGCCTAAGCTTATTTATCATTTGGGATAGGGACTCAAATTGTGTCCTTACAACATTATTCTCACAATCAAATATAGACCTCAATCGCAAAATTATCTTAATGCAATTAAGGAAATCATTTGTAAGTATCAACAAAAAGAGAACATGAATAAACAAAGAGAAATAGGCTAAAATCATATCCATTTATCAAAATTAAATTGTTTTTAGTTGGGCTTCTATATCTTTTAAAAAAAAAGTAGAAAATACTTTGAAATCATCATTGATTTTTATTTTTATCACAATATGGTCCATACTGCATAAAATAGCATTAAAAAAAAAAAAAAACCTACAAATTATGAGTTTTAGCTCAAAATTTCAAAAAAAAAGAAAAAGAAAAAGCCAACTTCATAAATAATCAATTCTTTAGTTCTAAAACAAAAATATTTATGACTTTTTCAAACCAAAATTCCAAACACTCAAGACTCAAAGCAAATCATGACCTTCACAAAATCCACAACATCTGACTGTAATATCAAAATTATAAGCTACCGTCATTGAATAAAAAATGCAAGTCTTCTTCCTTGGTTATAGCCTACTCATACGGGTTAGGATCAAATGGTACTGCAATATTGGAGTTATGTAGGTATCGTTGAAAAATTGGTGGTAAATGACATTGTTTTTGGTCTGAGTGTATTTGAGATGGGATGACATAAAGGGCTCTAGACATGTATATATAAAGGATTAGAAGTGAAAAGGGTGAATGTAAATGTAAAGAGATTTTTGTGTGTAAGAGAGAGGAAAAGTCTTGAAATATTGAACCAAATGAAACAAATACTAGTGTAAAAACATTGAATAAAAAATATAATAAAAAGTTGTCTTGAAACATTGAACCAAAAGAAATAAAGAGTCTCTATTTTTAAATTTATTCTTATCTCTAATGTGGCTTAAGAGTATTTCAATTCTCTTCATAGAGTGTGCCACATGACAGAACCTTATACTTTTCTGCATGAATTCTCTATTTATATATATATATATATAGATTGATTGATTGATTGATAATTATGTACAAAAGTTCACCACCATTTATAAAGGGATGTACAAAATTCAAGGTTAAGTGGCTTGCAACTTGATGTGAAGAGTGTGGAAGGAAGAAAAGAAGAAAAATGTAAAGAAATAAAAGGAAAGACCACCATGAATTCTCTGCTTTTATGTAGAGATATATGTATATAGTGTAGAAGGAAGAAAAGAAGAAAAAGGTAAAGAAATAAAAGGAAAGACCACCATGAATTCTGTGCTTTTATACATAGATATATGTATATAGTGTGGAAGGAAGAAAAGAAGAAAAAGGTAAAGAAATAAAAGGAAAGACCACCATGAATTCTCTGCTTTTATGACTTGACTTGATGCAAAGGGTGTGGAAGGAAGAAAAGAAGAAAAATGTGAAGAAATAAAAGGAGAGGCCATTTGGCCATTTGGTGCATAAGAAAAAAGAGTGAGAAGTCCCAAAGAAAGTGAGGACTAAGTGCAGTATTGAAGAGAGCAAGCAAAAGAGAAGAGAAAAATATAAAGAGCAAGGGAAAATTGTGAGAGATACACAATGAAAAAGAAAGCAGTGAGTGAAAAGAAAAAGAATTTTTTTTTTTTGCTTAAGTTGTATCTCTAAGGGTTGTAATCTGAAATTATTCGAAGTTTGTCCTATGGTTTTTCCCTTCAAGAAGAAATAATTTTCACATAAATCTTTGTATTCTTGTGTGATTATGCTTCCATTGTACTTACTGAAATTTATTCATAGTTATATAGAATTTTTCCCAAATTTTATAGCTTTCTGATTTCTGGGGATTACAACAATTAGATTCTGACTCAGAGGAAACCATATTATAAATAGGCTAGCGTGAATACAAATTACAGGATCTGCTGCTAAAGTTGCGTGAGGTACTATTTTATATTCAATCCTTTTATTAATTTTAGTCAGCTAAACAAAGAACAAATACTATTGCAAATGCATAATAAACTTTAGGGGTGAAATTTTCTTATCCCCATACCTATTGTCATGTTGTTGTGCATGTCATATTTCTGCCTATACCCATACCTATGCCGGTGCTTCTTAGGTTTTAAAGTTTTTGTTGCTTGCTTAGGTGGTGCTTATTGGGGGTGTATTTTTTTTTGGGTAAATTATGTATTTGGCTCTTATTATTTGCACTATATTTCAATTTGGTTTATAACCTTTCAATTATATTAATTTGACCATTAACCTTTCAGTATTATGTCAATTTAGTTTTTGCCGTTATCTCTTAAATAAAAATTGCTGACATGTCAAACGGCTGAAATAAAAATTAGTTTTTGGCAATAAAAAAAACTAATTTTTTATTTTAGTCATTTGTCACATCATCAATTTCCTTCAAAGGGATAACGACATTGGCTAAATTGACAAGATACTGAAATATTAGGAATCAAATTAATACAATTGAAAGGTTATTGATCAAATTGAAATACGTTATAAAGGATAGAGACTAAATATGTAATTTACTCTTTTTTCTTATTCTAAGAACAAGGACACAGGTGTCATTTTAGGCTAATGGGTACTTTTGGCTGCTATATAATTGCAGGATTTTGTTTGAATATTTAGGCATTGCTGTAGAAAACACTGCTAGGATTTTATTTATTTGATTTCTTAATTAATTAGATCTATGTTTGTTCTTTATTATGTATATTTTATTTAATTAATTTTTTCAATAATTTAGAATACAGATAGCTCCTAGCATTGAATTCATATTGGTTTTATCTTATTCTTCTTGTGCAATTTTTTTCTTAGTGCTATTTGATTACCTTTCTTAGTTGAGAAAAAAAGGTTGATGGTCTGATTGTATAAGATTTGAGTTGTATTGCTGGGTGATGCAATGCCCTAAGCTTTCGGTTTTTTGGCAATGTAGTTGCTGTTTTGATATTCTTATACTGATGCTCTTAGTACTATTGTGGTGTAAAAGAATTTTGATACAGAATGGAATTCTAAATCTTTCTCTTTTTCCGTGGCTGTAGTTCAGATTTATGTGATCCACTTCAATTGTTGGGCCAAATTTTTCTCAAGATTATATAAGATAGTTTTCATCTTTCTTAGCATTTATCAAGATATTGTGTATGTGTAATGGGCAATGGGCATTGATTTTAGTGTGTTTTTGTTGAGTTTGCAGCATCCTACATGTTTGATAAAATGTCTTATGGGCTGGCAGTTGCATCATGTTTTTTAATGTTCCCAAATGTGAGGCTTTGGAGTGCAATTTGTAGGGACTAAATTTTCTGAATTATTTGATTGGTTGCTATTAATGTCATCTGAGCTTGCCGAACTTTTTGCAGATAAGCTTTGCGTATGCAAAAATTCTTCAATATATGGATGCTTATTTACCTATGTTGATTTAGAGCAGAGGGTGGTGCTAACAAGCTTTTACTTCCTATCTGGTCAGTATCTTTTGTTTTTAGTAAGTTTGATCTTTTTAGAATATTTGTACGGATCTTTGTGAAAATGAACAAATTGCTAAAATCTTAAATCTGGGTTTACCGGTATGTATCTCTCTCTTTGCTTTTCAGTTTTTGCCTTTTTTTTTTTTTTTTTTATAAATTTGTTTACATTACTTTATTTTTCCCTTCCAATACCATGTTCACATCAATCCTTTGTTGATCTTCTATTTAAATATGCTACTAGAGAATATATTTGGTACTTGAGAATTTCATTTCTTTTGCTGTATACTATCATTACATAGTTTCTCCATTGTCTAGATTGACATTAAATAATATTTGTACTTGAGAAGTTCATTCTCATGTTGTACTTGTTAGACTTATGATTAAGTGATTAAATTCACCATTTCTTAACAGCTTAAGCTTTTGGAAGAATCGGTAGTTTAACATGGTATCAAAGCAAGAGATCCTGAGTTCAATCTCTAGCTTTACTCTACCTCCCTTTTAAAATGTTAAATTCCCACTTGTTAGGGCCACTACTTATTAAGGGGAAGTTTAGGCTCACAAGTGAGGGGGAGTGTTAAATTTATGGTTAAGTGATTAAATTCACCATTTCCTAACAGCTTGAAATCGGTAATTTAACAGTACTTAAGAGCTTCTCTTTTTCAATGGTGGCATTAAAATTCAAAAGTTATTTGCCTATTCATTTGTAGGTCTTTGATGTTGATATTCTAATTCTCTTTAATCTGATGTTTTTCCATTTTGGTTATAAGATAGTAAAGAACAATGTAGTTAGTGGTTAGAGAATTGAAACAATAAAGCCAAATTCCTACCATGAGCTAATAAATATTTGTAATTTTTATTTTAATATCTCATCTATTGCATGAGTTAGTGACTAGTTTTATTTAATATAAAAGCGTATAAAATTAGAAGGCATTATTAGTTGCAAATTTGTTTTGGTCTATCTGCAGGCGGTGTGTGTCAACAACACTGGAATAACATTCTCATATTGAGAATCCATAACTTCAATTTTAGTTCAATTTTATTCATCGGATTCTAAGAAGCTAATCTTTAACTACAAATTCTATAAAGAGAGCCAAGACAAAGACCAAGAGGAAGAAGAAGAAGAAGGCCATATTTGAACTAGCATGTCAGACGAGGAAACTAATTCATGGCCGGTTGCGTTAATTGTTTTCCTAATCTTGATCATAGGTACTAATTCAAACTGTGTTTTTTTAATAAAAAAATTATTAAAAAAGAAAAAGAAAAAAAAAGAGAGAGACTCTTTTGGTTCATAACTCTGAATTCTGCCTTTTTAACATGAAAGTTTAGCACTTTGCAATACCATACCAAGTTCATCTTTCATGAAATCCTGAATCTCAATACTAGTATGAACTTTATCTGTCTAATGAAATATTCAAACTTACAAAAAAGTTTAACGGGTCTTTCTCTGTTTTTGTTTTTGTTAACATTTAATAATAAAATTCACATTCACTACAGATGTTTCCTGTTTCTTAGAACCAAAACATGTTTTAATTTTTAAAGGACGATTCTGTCTCTCAAATATGTTTTAAGTTATGGGAATCTAATTCATTAAATTTTGCAGGTACGCTTGTTGCTGGAGATTCTCTGGACACAGACAAAGAAGTCCTGCTAAATCTGAAAGCATTCTTTGAAGGAAACAATCAAATAAACAGAGGAAAATACTCAGAGTGGAACAAGCAGAGCAATAACCCATGTGAATGGCCTGGAATAAATTGCAGTAATACTACCAGAACAGCAAGAGTCACTAGCATCAATCTCTCAGACAACAAAATATCCGGCAAGTTATTCGGAAACTTCTCGTTGCTAACTGAGCTCTCTTTCCTCGACCTCTCCAAGAACACTCTCAGTGGAGTGATTCCTGAGGACTTAAACCGGTGCCAAAACCTTGTGCATCTCAATCTCTCACATAACATTCTTGACGGCCACCTGAACTTGACAGGATTGAATAAGCTTGAGAACCTTGATATTTCTGTCAATAGAATATGTGGGGAGGTCCAGTGGAGCCTCCCAACAATTTGTGACAAGTTGGTTGTGTTGAATATATCGGCGAATAACTTCATGGGCATGATCAATGGCGGTTTTGATACATGCCAGAATTTGCAGTTCTTGGATTTGAGCTCAAACAAGTTAAGTGGGGAATTATGGATTGGTTTTGAAAGGCTGCTTGAGTTTTCTGCCTCAGAAAACAATTTCAACAGGCCTATTTTGTCGTCAATGTTTGGTACCAACTGTAACCTGCAAGTTTTAGAACTGTGTGAAAATGGTTTTACTGGTCAGATTCCAGGGAATATATCAAATTGTCGAAATTTGGTTATTTTGAATCTGTTGAGTAATAATTTTACAGGAAAAATACCAACCGAGATGGGATCAATTTCTAGTCTTCAAACTTTGTACTTGGGGAACAACAGCTTTTCCAATGACATTCCTGATTCACTTCTCAGCTTGAATAATTTAACCTTCTTGGATTTGAGTAGGAACAATTTTGGAGGAAATATACAAGAGATTTTTGGGAAATTCACTCAGGTTAAGTTTCTTGTATTGCACAGCAATTTGTATATCGGTGGGATATATACATCGGGAATTCTCAAGCTTCCTAACATTTCTATATTAGACCTGAGCTTCAACAAATTTTCAGGTCCACTTCCAGTTGAAATCTCTGAAATGCCAAGTTTGAAGTTCTTGATCCTTGCTTACAATGAATTTTCTGGAACTATACCATCAGAATATGGAAACCTGTCCCGCCTGCAAGCACTTGACCTCTCTTTTAACAGGCTAAATGGATCAATACCTCCCACCTTTGGAAAATTGAGGTCACTCTTATGGTTGATGCTTGCAAATAATTCCCTATCAGGGGAGATTCCGCCGGATTTGGGAAATTGTACAAGCTTGTTGTGGTTGAACCTTGCCAACAACCAGCTTTCTGGGAAAATCCCACCTCAATTGACTAATATTGGTACAAATCCCTCTGCAACTTTCGAGTCTAATCGCCGGGAAAATGACAGGATTGTTGGTGGCTCAGGGGAGTGTTTGGCGATGCAGAGGTGGATTCCTGCAAACTACCCTCCTCTCAGTTTTGTGTATGACATCCTCACAAGGAAGAGTTGTAGAAGCATGTGGGATTGGATACTTCATGGAAATGGCATTTTCCCAATATGTGCAGCTGGTTCGTCTTTCAGGACCTTTCAAATCCCCGGTTATGTTCAACTAAGTGGGAATCGGCTTTCAGGTGAGGTCCCTCCAGATATTGGTAAGATGCAGAAGTTCAGTATGTTGCATTTGGGCTTCAATGAATTCTATGGGAAGCTCCCTCCTCAAATTGAAGAAATGCCACTTGTAGTCCTAAACATTTCCAATAACAAGTTTTCTGGTGAAATTCCTGGGGAGATTGGTAACATTAAGTGCCTGCAGAATCTGGACTTGTCCTGCAACAATTTTTCTGGCATGTTCCCAGCAAGCTTTAACAACCTGAGTGAGCTAAGCAAGTTCAATATCTCATACAATCCACTGATGTCTGGTGTAATTCCAAAAACCGGGCAATTGTCAACGTTTGAGAAGTCGTCCTATCTCGGTGACCCCCTTTTGGAATTTCCAAAGTTCATTGACAACACCTCAGATAAGTTAGTACGTAGTACCAATCATAATGGGAAGACAAAAAGGCCTAATAGCTTTTCTGCATTCTTGGTGCTCCTAGCTTTGGCAGTGACTTTCTTAACATTTGGGTTATTCTCACTCATAATCGGCATACCTGGCCCCAAAATTTGGGAGTAAGGCTTTTTCTTCTTCTTCTTCTTCTTGTCGCTCATAGTCTGCTTGACAGTGAAGAGTCCATCAGAATCACTGTGGTATCTATTAGAGGATACAAAGTACTAGCATGAAATTGAAAACCTTTGGTTAAAAGAAATGTAGATAAAAGTAAAAGTTAGCTGAAATTGTATAGTGAGACTCATGAATAATACCAAAAAGTGTAGTAAGTCCCATGAATAGTAACAAAAATAAGCTAAATAGTAAAATAAGTTGAATTTTTAATTTGGAGCCAAATGCACTGTAAGAGATGCTGAAAGAACGAATTTTGTTTGCAAGAGTTTTGTCATTCAATGTGGTACAACATGCTTTCCTTTATTAGGAGAACTAAAATTTGAATCTTCCTTTTCTATTATTGTAGCTATCGGGAAGGGTTGGGCGGGAGGGGGAGAAGAAAAAAAATTGTTAGGCCAAGATGTTTAATTAGTAAACCTTGTAAAATTAGATTAAAAAATGGGGGGGGGGGGAGCCAAATTTGTTCGGCCAAGACATCTAATTAGTAGAACTTGTAAATGGCAATCTGTTTTTGTCTAATTTGCTTTTGTAAATAAAAATACTAATGACTTTATTTGTCAACTTGATACGCAATTCTCAAATATAATATTTTCATAGTCAAATCTATTACAAACATTGAGTAGTTTTTTTTATAAGTTCATTATATATATTCTTCCTAATTATATATTTTCTTTTCCTTTACATAACATGTTATATTTTATTCTTAAAACTTTATATATGTGTGAGTTTGAATTAATTTTTTTTTCATTTATATTTTAAGGTTATTTTCTGATGTATAACTTTTTGAAGCCTTTTTTTTTAAAGTTACAACTATATTTTTACCAACTTTAGGCAAATAAACAAATAAGTTTTTAGTAAAACACTAATCCAAATGCATACTTAATTACTTTTATAGATAATTCAACTTTATTTCATTTTCTTATATAAAATGTATACATGATTTGTTTTCTTCTTTTGTGAAACTATTGGCCTAGTAGACTAGTAGAATTAATTATCGAAATATAAACTCAATGATTTATGTATAACTTCCATTTTTAAGTATTTCTTTGTTCTTTTATCTTTATTGATGATAATAATAATAACAATAAGTGTACTTTATTAAGGAATCACGTTATTTTCACCTGAAAAAATGACCTGGACCAAAAGTTTCATTATTTGTTCAACTAAGTGACCATAATACCCCTGTTTACTCATTTCCTAATGACCAATCCCTCCTTAGAATTTCCCAAAATTAGCATCCTGCTAGCTTTTTCCAACCACCATTTGGCCATTGCATTGCATGTACTTTCCCTGCTCTCTCATACCATACTCTCTCTCTCTCTCTCTCACTCTCTCTCTCTCTCCCTAATGGAAAATTTCACCCATTTTTTTTAGCTTCCAACTCTGAGAGCAACAATGTTATCCAAAACATGAAAGCAAAGTAAGAGAAAAATCTTAGTGGCCCAAAATTGTATCTTGGTGAGTCTAATTTCTCTATCATCCTCAACAGAGTTAGTAACTCCCAACCCCAGATGACATTTCCTTACCCCTTTCCAGTTTTTTCCCAGGAAATTGTTTTCCAAGAAAATAGGCTTCATTTTTCAACTCTTATCTAGGTGTTTGATTTGTGCATTCTAGTGAAAACTCTACAAGTTTTGCATAATGTGTCTTCCAGTTTCTTTTTTTCTTTTTCCAAATTTATAAGTATTTGTTTCCTGAAAAAAATGAGCTGTCTTTTAACTGTTGAATGTGATTATACACACTATCTAGATGAAATAATTGATGGGTTATGTTTCATATGTGTTCTTTCAATGACTTTTATATAGATTTTGGTTAGATATAGAAGATTAAGATTCAGAGTTTGCTTTTCCCTTATATTGGCATTTGGGCAGTATTTTATTTTTATATTAATATTTCTCTCTCTCTCTCTCTCTCTCTCTCTCTCTCTTCAAGGAGTTTGATTTGAAATTGTGAGTAATAAAGTGGCCTTGCTTGTTTTGTGGAGTGTAATTTGTTAATGGGTATGCTTGGGTTTCTCATCTATATGATGGATGAGGATCACAAATTCACAATCTTATAGCCCTTGACGGCAATGCAATGGCTTTAGTATCATGATTGTTTACTGTTTCATTGTTTAAGATCTGTCTTACATTTTTCTCATTCATTGCACTAAGAATAATGTCACATGTTTGTTGCTTTCCTCTTTATAGAAATTCTAATAGGCAAATTTTGAGCTACTGCATATCAGAGTTTTCTATGATTACTATGGTGTTAATTATAATGGCTCTTTGGCCAATCTTCTTGATAGGGTATAAGGACTGATTGACTGAGTATATTGATGAATAAATTGTAAGCAATATGTTGCGGAGGACAACTGAATATAAAATGGTAGGGGAGAGAAGGGAGAACATTATGCTTGCGGAGCTAGCAATCCAAAGAGAGCTAGCATATAGGAGGAAGGTAGCTATGTTGCAGTTCACATTAGATGAAGATTTGAAAGATCTTATGCCTTTACAGGTGAGGATTCAAATAGAAGATTGCTTGAATTTGTCTCACTGGCAATGATTTATATCCCTTTGCTTCAACTAAAGTTTTTTTTTATAGCCTTTCTCTGTCTTCAGACGCCTTAAACTTTACCAAGATACTTTTGAGGCTCTGCTGTGAATATCTTTTTTTCCTTATTCAAGTGCAACTTTTGTTCAAAAGCATAAATGACTGGCATATAAATCAAGGCCTGTAGTTGGATTTGAAGATACAGTCCATAGCTAGTTGATGTCAAACCCAACTTACATTTTCTCTTTCCTCTCTCCCACTTGGAAAGTTTAATTAGTCTGCTTTGTCAGAGAATGCATGAGAATTCGAAGGAAGGTTTATTAGGCACTAAAAATTAATATCTCTGTTAATTATAATGTTTCTTATGGCCCAGATTATTAGATGATGTCATATGTTTATTGGTCTTCATTGAAGACTGACCAGATGTGCAATTGTTCTATCTTAGAATGGCACCCATCACATAAGAAGCAGAGATATTTCACAATGAAAATATAAATTATGAAATGCATATAAAATTTTTGTGGTAGATTCTAAATTGAGTTTCGGAATCTAGCTATACAATATGCTTAGTGAAAATTTCATGTGCATACAATTGATCTGGTTATCAGTAATTTCGTTTTCAGCACATTTTGCTATGATATAATGGTGTAAATTACTCGAAGTTGCCTAGTGTCTTCAAAGTTTTTGATTTTTACACAATAGGTTTCTTCAGTAGATGCATCGCTAGGGTATAGTTCTTCAGCTAAGTTGTTTGTAATGGGAACTTCACACCCCCTTCCAACCCCCCCCCCCCCGCCCCCTTTTTTTTCAGGTGCTATCTTCACATTCAAGTCCCATTCACAGCCCAAGACCATTGGAACGGCCAAGTGCAAGTGCAAATCCAAGTCCGGTTCCTAGCACAAATCATTCAGTGCTATCTTCACTTTCAAGTCCCAGCCACAGCCCAAGACCATTGGAAGGGCCAAGTTCAAGTCCAAGTCCAAGTTCAAGTCCGGTTCCAAGCACAAATCTTTCAGGGATAAAGCGAAAAGAGCTGACCAACTGCCTTCAATACCTGCAACCTGAGCGGCCCGGGCTATCTCATGGTAGTGTCATGCTTAAGGATCAAATAGATAACTTATTTTGCAAGATTTGCCAAGTGCAGTGCACAAGTGCCTTTAATCTCAAGCAACACTTTGAAGGAAGAAAACACAAGGCGAAAGTAGAAGAGTTGGAACTTAATACGAAATATGGAGGAGAGAAAGCAAACCAGCTTCAATGTTGTGAATTGTGTAAAGTAACGTGCATGAATGAAACTTTGTTGAAGCTGCATTTACAAGGAAAAAAGCACAAGGAGAAACTACAACAACTGGAATCATTACAACATGGAGAAGAAATCCCAAACCAGCCACAATGGTGTGAATTGTGTAAAGTAACATGCATGAATGTAACTTTGCTGAAGCAGCATTGTCAAGGAAAAAAGCACAAGGACAAACTGCAAGAACTGGAATCATTAAAGCATGGAGAAGAAATCCCAAACCAACCGAAGTGGTGTGGATTGTGTAAAATTTGGTGCATGGGTGATCATAATTTCAAGGAGCACCTTGAAGGTCAAAAGCATATCGTTCAGCTACATGCTTTTCAGAAGGAAAAGAGGGCCAAACAGATAATTGAGATTGGCTAAAGTCATGACAGATAATTTTATTTTTGCCATGAAATCAGTGAAAATCTGTTTGAACTTAGTGCATATGACTCCTAGTCTCTAGAGTTAGTTTCTCCCCTTCCTCATATATAGGCAACTATAAATACAAAGAAAAAAAGCCAAGAGCCTTGTATTTCAACTAATATCTTTTGGCGTGTCCAACAGAGACATGTAGGATTCAAATCCTCCCTCCCTATTGTAAATATCGATTTATCAAAAAAAAAAAAAAAATATTCATTGCGAAAAAAAGTAATTTTGAACCAATATGTATATTTTTGTGATTAAATAGTACTTGTGTTATGCCTAATACATCTTATAGACAAAACTAGCCCTGTTTTCCTAAAACCCCCTATCTATGAGCAAATATTTTGAAACTTGTAGCATTCAGTATTGCAGCAATGCCTACTTGAACTACTCTTTTTCAGAACTTGTTGGGAGAGCTAAGACAATCGCATCTTGCAGTCATCATGGTAATACCCATTTATTCCAAAATACCTTTCAAGCAACTAATAAATCATTTTAAATTAACGCTGGAAATTAAAGTTTTAGAACAGTTTTAGAATAGACCAAGACTTGCTTGTTTCTATGGTTGAGATGGATATAGGCATTACAGAATTCACCCATACTTGTTAAACCCGGTCTCTTAGTCAAGTTAAGGTTTTTTATTTGTAATTAACTAGTCAAATTTGGTGGCTGGATTTGTAAGAAACACAAGGGAATGAAAGAAAGTGAGCGAAGAAATCTTTAATGAATATCAAGAGTGAATTGCTTCATTATCATTACAAAACGAGCTATGTTTCTTTTATAGCAGAGCAGACTCAGCAGAGTAATAGTCTATTGCAACTGCTAGCCGTTGCATAAGTAATTCTACTAATAAACTGCTCTAATTGACTCCACCAACTTATCTTCAAAACACACTGTTTCATTAATAGTATGTTACAGTGCTAAGACCTTGACTTGTAGTACATAGGCTTTTGACAATACAACATGCAATATGTGATCCTAATAGAAAACAACACTTGAGTTGAGCTGCATGCTGTTTTGCATGAGAGCTTGCTTAACAAGCATAAACCTTTCAAACTAGGCTCTGCCACGGGCTTGTTTAAGGTCATAGATTATTTTTGTAATTTGTAGACATGGTGAGGGAATTGAGGATCAACATAAGTTGGAGGTTATGCAATGTAAACATCTTCTCAGACCAATCCATTTAGGAAAGCATTACTAACATACAACTGTTTGATAGGCCAATGAATTAAACTGCCAAGGTAGAATTAGTCGAATTGTTGGGGGTTTAACAATTGGATTGATTGTGTCTTCAAAGTCTATGCCTTCTTGTTCATAGAATCCCTTTGCTATCAAACTGGCCTTGTACCTAGCTATGGATCCATCACTATTATGTTTAAGCTTATAGACCCATTTTTATACCACAATATTTTCTATCAACTAGTGAAAATACAAGAGTTCATGTATGTTGTCTTTGTAAAGCTGAGTATTCATCTGACATGGCTTGGCACCACTGTGGAAACTGCTGATAGGAAATCTTAAATGAAAGTAGCTCCATTAAAGTGTAATCAATGTGAGATATAAGGCATTGCTTTGGCTTAAACATACCACTCTTAGACCTACTTGACATAGCATGAATGTTAGGAGAATATTGTGGCTAAGTTTGAGGTATTATTGGAGTAGGGATTGGTTGAGTAGTAGAGAGGTTGAAATGAGCTGTGGATTAGAAGTAAAAAGTGAAGAGGGTGAAGAACTTAAGAGAAAGAATGAAGGTATAGAAGAGATGGTAAGTAACAGACATATTGCAAAGTTGAGAAATACAAGCTCATTAAACAAGGTATATATGTCTCTAGACAAAGATATGATCAATTTGTAGTTCCAAGCAAAGATGCAAGCTCATTAAGTTAGATAACCTAAGAAGATGCTTTTTCTTTTTTTTTTTGGGTGCTTGTTTCAAGTTTGTGGTGGAGATATTGGGCTTTTGCCCTCATTTTGCAAAAATAACAGCAATATGTCCCTATTTTGAAACTATTTAGGTTTATATCCTTGTTTTTTTAAACTTGATTTTAACAACATCGAGTTTGGTATAAAACTCGATATCCTCAAAATCGAGTTATATATAAATTTTTCATTGAAACTCGACTTTAGCAAAGTCGAATTTCACTTTAATTTTCTAAAAAAATTAAGTGCAAAATATGCATAGAAGTTCCACTTGTAACTTGATTTTTTAAAAATTGAGTACTAAAACAGGGACACGAGCCTAAATGGTTTCAAAATAGAGACATTGTGCTAAATTTTTTTAAAAATAGAGGCAAAAGCCTAGTATCTCCGTTTGTGATTGTTGTATTGTCTAAAGTAAAGGAAAACACTTTAATAAAAACAGTAAAGGAAAGCATTGACAACCAAAGGTTTTGAGTTAAGACAAATTAGGTTTGGGCTGAAAAAGTTTCCACCAAGGTGAAATAAATTGAGTTCAAATGAGAGAAGTCAATTAATCAAAAACACGACAAAATACGCAAGATGTGATCAACATGAAACTCTAGAGCCTAGAGTGACAATTTGACTTGTAAAATCAAAGTTAGGGTAGTCTCAACAAGTCTAGATGTTAATGCATACATTTAGGTAAGTAAGTAAAACCATATAATTTAAGGCTCTTTAGATTTTATATATTGAAGTTTCAGAATTTGAATTTCACCTCTTAGAAGATATATTTCATTTGCATAAGCAGCTCTTCCATTCATAATTTTCATTATAAATGCCACATAAGCTTGTCATAAGTGTTTAACGTTCGTTTGAAAATTGCCTATTTTTAGTAGCTTATCTGCATAATGTAAGATAAAAAAAATAAAAATAAAAATAAAAATAAAAACAAAAAATTTAAAAACTAGCTCATTTTCAAAAGCTGAAAGTTAGATTAATTATTTAAATAAAAAGCTAGTTTATGATTATTCCCAAAACACCCACCTTTTATCTAATAAAACAATTTCATGTCATTTTTATTATACGGCCTCATTTTTGTTTTAAAATTTTTATTCAATAGTTATTTAAAGTCTACTATTTTTGGGACTAAAAAAACAGTCATTTTTGGTTTTTTACTTTGCAGAGAAAGTAGGACACACTATTTCAATGTGCCACTGCACACTCTCTCTTCACTAAGAGTGAGAGATTCCGACTCCTGAACTTCAACCAAATGGTAACAAATGTGACTCTGATGATCACCTCGCTGCTCCAAACAAATTACTAGTCCTACTCCTTCCTCATTTCGCACTCTGCATGTATCATGTATGACCATATTTTTACATTTTCCCACTTTTTATTGGATTTGATTTTTCCTGGAAACTGAGCTTCAATCTAATGCTCTCACTCTCATTTATTGATAGATAAATTCCTGTAAGAGATTATAATCAAGTTGCTTTTTTTTTTTTTTTTTTTTTTTTTTTTTTCTTGGGTGTCTTTTGGCTGTGTTATTGTTAACTTGTGCTTGGTTTTGTATTCTTTCATGGCTACACAACTTTTGGCTATGTGGGTGTTTTGTTTTTTTTGAAAGCCATATATTTTATAATCCAATGCACATTATGGTTAAGGGCTTCATTTTCTGTTTTCCTATATTAGTGCTAGGGAAAATTACATTTTATGTTCTATAATTTAAGAGCGTAACAAATTAAACCCTATAGTTTCAAAAGTTACAAATTAAGTCCTGGGGTTTTCAAAAAGTAACAAATTAAACCCTCAGGTCTAAACCCATATTAAATTCCAAACACTTCGTAATTCAACTCAAATGGGTGGGATTTAATTTGTTACTTTTTGAAACTATAGGGTTAAATTTGTTATACCTACTAAATTATAGGGTTTAAAATGTAATTTACCCATAATGTTATCGTTTATGTACAGTGGTAGTTAGTAATTACTAGTGAACAAGTTCTGCACAAAGAGGATATGATTTTTGACTTGTATGCTTGTTTCTCTCTTAGGTTTAATAATACTTAAGTATGAAGAAAAAAATAGTATACCCTCTGTTTACTAATTTATGAGATGCCCCGATACATATATAAGTCCTCATTTCAAGTTGGATTTATTGTGTGATTTCAATCAACTGTGTTCTGTACCTAGGATTATCTTTTGATTAAGTAACATCATTTTCTGATACAACCTTCAACTCAGTGAATCTTAAAGTATAATCATTTGAAACACTTCCTAGCTTGGTTTTAAATATCAAATTTAGGTAATTTAAATTGCTGTTTTTTTTTTCTTTTTTTCCATATTCAAATTTGGAGCTGTGCTGCTTGGACACCATCCTAAGTTTGAATCTATAATGTGAGTGCGCCAATAGGTAACTTACAGGTCAAATATTGCAGAGGTTGCAACTAAAAAGGAAAATGGGTGATAAGAGGAGGGAAGACATAATGCCAGTGGAGCTAGCGATCAAACGGGAGCTGGCATATCAGAGGAAGACTGGTATCGATCCATTTCTGGTGAGGATATGTCATATTTTCATCGATGCAGTATGTTGTAATTGATGACAACAATGATGGCCTAATGAGTTCTTAGTATCATGTTTCACTAAATTTGGATATTTTTGTGTGAAATTCTGTGTTTTATTCCGTATTCCTTTCAGTTCATAGAATCTTTTTTATAAGTAGTAGTTGCCTGCAAACTTAATTGTGACCCAATATTGTGTTTCAATCTCATAAAACAAATTCAATTAACAAAGTGTGCATGCCTAGTAAACTTTTGTCAAATGGGTGTTGTTAATTGCAGTCTGATGTTTGAGCATTGATGACTAGATTGCATGCAAAACCAAGTGTGTTTTGTTGTCAGACCAATATGTTGACAGCTCCTGTGATTTCTCAAATAGCACTTACTTTTTTTAAGAGGTCTCAAATAACACTTACTTACCTTCACAAGTCTCTGATTTGACTTTCACGTTCCCTTCCCACGAGCTGTTTATGTGATAATTGTGTTTGTCTGACTTTTTGCCTTGGACAAGTTGAAGGCTTGAGGAATGTGTGGCATGCATGTTCATCACAGGTTTTAATCAACTTTTACTGTCAGTGATGCATGACACAACTAAAAGAATAAGAGTAGGGTGGATAAGGTGGAAGTATATTGGGAGTACTATATGACTTTAGAATACCTATTAAGCTAATGGTAAAATTTTGTAGATTACTATAAGACCAGTTATGCTTTATGGTATAGAATTTTGGTTGTTGAAGAAGCAACATGTTCATAAAATTAATGAAGCCAAAATGAGATTGTAAAGTTGGATAAATGAAAATATTAGGAAAAGGAATTTAGTAATCTCCAACATTCTCCCTTTTATATTTTACATCTAACGCTTAATCCCTTGGTGACTTTTTAATGAAAAACTTTCTGGACATGACAAATGAAGTTGAAGTGCAGACACACAAGTTTTAATAAATGCTGTTCTTTTCTCTTGGTTGACATATACGAGGAAAGTTATTTTTGTTAGGAGGATTCCCAGGGTCAGTGATAGTGATAACCAGCCAGATGGTTGATGGAACAGCAAAAAAACTTCGTAGCCAAGTGGAGAGAGTCTTGATACTTCTTCTGGTTTGGTTAATATTGAGAAGGGAGGTTATATGTGTTATAGACTGGAAAGGGGTGAGTATACTGGTAACCAGCCAAAGGCTGAGGTAAGAGAATAGCTTATTTCTTGTTAGGCAGGTAACACAATATAATTGATTATTTATTGTAACTAGAGAAGTATCCAAGTGATTAATAATTAGCTTGGATTTCTTCATTTATATCACTGACCGTCTGACCCCTTGTAGTTTTTGCATCTTGATTTTATTGATTGAATATACTTAATGGTAGTTACATTCACCCTTTAAACTTATCATTCTTGTGATACAACAACAAAGCTTTTATCATTTGGTGTTATGATTATAAATGTCTAAGCTAGGATTATAGTAGTCCTTTTGAGGTGGGCTTGGGATTCATACCATTAAAGCCTTTCAGCCCTTCATACTCAATTGATTAATTAGCAAAAAAATGTAATAAAAAAGGGTTTTTCCCCCTCCTGTCCCCCTCTTGTGTGAACTTTAGTCTCATTTTGTTAAGAAATGAGAAGGATGTTGGCTTCATAAATGCCCACACTACCTTGATGGTTAGAGTAGTCCTTTCGAGTTGGATTTGGGACGCACACACCCATATGGAAAATAGTCTCTGAGCATTTCAGTGTTTTCTCTTCTTTATTTTTTATTCTTTATTTTATTTTTAAATGAGGTTATTGCCATAGCCATTGGAATGCAGCACCCATTCTTTTTTGTATTCAGAATCTTGTATATATTGATGGACCAACCGCTGGTGCTTCATTCACTGGCTCTGTTCTTTATTGGTATCTGCTGACCTATAATATTTCCTCAAACCAGGTACAGGCTTCAAGTTCAAGTTTGAGTCCAAGTACAAGGCTTAATAGAAGTCCAAGTCCTGGTCTAACAGGATTGAAGCAGCTTGAACCAACTAGCAGCAAAGAATTCCTACCACATCAACAGCCACAGCCAATTCCGAGTCAATCAGGATTTAAACGGCTTGCACCAACTTTCAGCAAACAATGCCTGCCACATCAACAGCAGCACCCAATTTACATTAGTCATCCACTTGAAAATCCAACAGATCCCCTTTTTTGCAAGATCTGCCAAGTGCCCTGCTCTAGTGCTGTCACTTATAAATCACACATAAGCAGGGGCGGAGCCACAAACACAAGGGCGATAGTAGGAGAACTGAAATTTGGCAGGAAGGATGGTGCTGAGGTAGCTGAGGTAAGGAGCGAGCGAAAGAAGTGTGAATTTTGTAATGTTTGGTGCATGGATGATGATGCACTCCAGCAACACTTAGAAGGTAAGCAGCACACGTCTAAGCTACAAAAGTTGGAGCTTGCAAGGGAAGGTGGAGGGCAAATTGTAAAGCAAAGAAAGTGGTACAAGGTGTGTAATATTTGGTGCATAGATGAGTCTTCATTTAAGATGCATCTCAAAGGCCAAAAGCATCTCTTAATACTCCATGGTTTTCCTGGGAATAGAGGGCCATAAAGGAAGAGGCCAGGAGGGCTGAGGTGGCAAAGCTTGACTGGCAAGAACAAAAAACTACTATATATTTTTGCACCACATAAACACAGCTAGTGCATGACTTTTCTAGTGGAGTTGCGAATCATTCAAAAAATTGTAAATTTTTATGGGTTCGTGGTCGTTTGGTAGACTGCAATGAAGTTCAATGGCCTTTTGGAGGCAATGCTTTCTTTAAAGGAAGCCACAAGTTTTGGCAATTTGATTTTGGTAGGAAGTAAGCATAAGCACATTCTTCATTTAGAGTACCTGCAGGCCAAGAATGTCACACATGCATTTTTACGTTAAAAAAAAAAAAAAACCTCATGGGTATGGACTCTCTCACATCCACTTTTTTATGAGAATCTTCTCTCATATCCACTTAAGTGTTTTAAATGTGAATATTTGCGCATCAAATATGAATATTGTGTAAAACAGTAAATATATAATGAGTGTGAAACAATATTTTTCCATGACCGATAGTGCCACTCACAATGAAAACCTAATGTGCAGCAAGCCTACAACGATAATAAGGAATCCAATATGAATTTTCAACTACTAAAAAGTGAAAATACTTCCACCATTCAAGTGTTAAAGAACACTTCCATATGGGATGTTATGTAGCACCCTTGCGAAAAAGTAATCTTGTGTATAAAAATGACTGAAGTTCCCATTTACATTTAGAAAAAAATTAGCCATTTTTTCCTTATTAAGGTTGCAATTGGCATGACTTAAAAAGTGAACTTATTTTACCATTTAGTTTATTTTTACTACTATTTATAAGTCTCATGGCACTTTTTAATACTATTCATAAATTTTAATTTATTATTTTAACTAACATTTATCTCTTAGAGTACTTTTAACCAAAAAAAAAAAAAAAAGAATTTTAAGAAAATTAGCTGTATCAATGGGGGGGGCGCCAAGGTCCCCCCAAAATTTTAAAAAATTATTTTATAGTATTTATATTATTTACATTTTAAAAAATGTAGCATGTAAAAATTGAAGTTGGTCCCCTCAAATTTTGAGTCATTTCAATGGTGCTCTAAAAAGAAAGAAAAATTATATTAAAATCATATAATTTAAGAGGTTTAACAAATTAAACCATGTAAAAAATGATAAATTTTTGTACATGTTTAATAGAAGAAATACATTACTTTTGTATACTCATTAAAATTTAGAAGATGATAAATTCTCTTAGTAAATTAATTTATATGTATGTGTAGAGGTTTATCTTAACTAAAATATTAACATCACAACTTGGCCCCCCCAAACCAAAATTTCTAGCTCCGCCCTGCACATAAGAGATTACAAGCATAGGACTATAGTAGGAGAATTGAAATTTGGCAGGAAGGATGGTGCTGAGGTAGCTGAGGTAAGGAGCGAGCGAAAGAAGTGTGAATTTTGTAATGTTTGGTGCATGGATGATGATGCACTCCAGCAACACTTAGAAGGTAAACAGCACACGTCTAAGCTACAAAAGTTGGAGCTTGCAAGGGAAGGTGGAGGGCAAATTGTAAAGCAAAGAAAGTGGTGCAAGGTGTGTAATATTTGGTGCATAGATGAGTCTTCATTTAAGATGCATCTCAAAGGCCAAAAGCATCTCTCAATACTCCATGGTTTTCCTGGGAATAGAGGGCCATAAAGGAAGAGGCCAGGAGGGCTGAGGTGGCAAAGCTTGACTGGCAAGAACAAAAAACTACTATATATTTTTGCACCACATAAACACAGCTAGTGCATGACTTTTCTAGTGGAGTTGCGAATCATTCAAAAAATTGTAAATTTTTATGGGTTCATGGTCGTTTGGTAGACTGCAATGAAGTTCAATGGCCTTTTGGAGACAATGCTTTCTTTAAAGGAAGCCACAAGTTTTGGCAATTTGATTTTGGTAGGAAGTAAGCATAAGCACATTCTTCATTTAGAGTACCTGCAGGCCAAGAATGTCACACATGCATTTTTACATTAAAAAAAAAAAACTCATGGGTATGGACTCTCTCACATCTCTCTCATATCCACTTAAGTGTTTTAAATGTGAATATTTGCGCATCAAATATGAATATTGTGTAAAACAGTAAATATATAATGAGTGTGAAACAATATTTTTCCATAACCGATAGTGCCACTCACAATGAAAACCTAATGTGCAGCAAGCCTACAACAATAATAAGGAATCCAATATGAATTTTCAACTACTAAAAAGTGAAAATACTTCCACCATTCAAGTGTTAAAGAACACTTCCATATGGGATGTTATGTAGCACCCTTGCTAAAAAGTAATCTTGTGTATAAAAATGACTGAAGTTCCCATTTACATTTAGAAAAAAATTAGCCATTTTTTCCTTATTAAGGTTGCGTTTGGCATGACTTTAAAAGTCAACTTATTTTACTATTTAGTTTATTTTTATTACTATTTATGAGTCTTATGACACTTTTGAGTACTATTTATAANAAAGAGCAGACCTGCCTGCGAGGATACCTTGTAATCCATCAAATAAACGAGAAAAGCATATCAAATATCTTCTAGATTTGCAATCCATGATTCGGATCAAAAAGTACAGATTCGGCCAAAAAAATAAAAGATCAGAAAGTACAGAATCATTTATACGGCTCCTTTCTCCAGAGTATATCTAGACACCTGTACATGGACAAAAGAAAATTAAGTCCCATCTATTGTAGGTGGTATATGTAGGGGTGTCAATGTTCGACCTAACTCGTGAACACGACACGAACCCGATACGAGTTTTTTCGAGTTGAGGTTGGATTTTAATGGGTTTGGGTAATAAACGGGTCAACTCGAAAATGACACGATAAGAAATAGGTAATAAATAGGTCAACCCGTGTAACCTGCAATAGACACGTTTGACACGCCAATTTATTTGTGTCAACTCGAAATAACCCACTTAACACAACCCATTTAACTCATATAACAAATAAATATTTATTTTATTTTAGATTTGTCAAACACCTTTTATATCCAACATATATTTTAAATTTAAAAAGAAAAGTGAGTAATTACAAAAATTTACAAGGGATATAATTGAAATTGAAATTTTACAGATCTTAGAACTACTAATACTTTCTTTTTTTGGCATAGAACTTACACAAATGAAATTGGATGAGCTTGTGGAAGATGTTATGAATTTTGACATTAACAAAGAATCTATGGATGATAATCATGGTCATAATCAGGATTAGTCTACTATTTGCTAAAATTCTTTCAATATTGATACTTAGCATTTGGCGAGTTCCAAGAATATTATATTTTTGTTTAACTATATTATTTTTATTTTGTAAAACTTTGTTATTTTGAATTTGGGTTGAAGTGTATGCACTTCTTTTGGAGTGTAAAGAACTTTTTTCTAGATGAATGTTATATTTTTGTTGAATTATATTATTTTGAATGTGGGTTGAAGACTTGAAGTGTATGTACTACTTTTTAGGATGTAAAAATAATTATTTCTAGATAGATGTTATATTTAATATTATGCAGGTTGAAATGAGTTGTGTTTCATTTGTGTTAACTGAACACGACTCGTTTATTAAGCGTGTCAAATGGGTTCGATCAGGTCAACCCGCCTTATTAACAGGTCGGGTTAGGGTTGAAAGATCATGACACGATTATTAAATGGGTTGGGTTAGGGTTGAGCCATTTAGTCGAATACCCCTACCTCAACACGACACAAACCTGACACGCTAACCTGAATTGACACCCCTAGGTATATGTTGTTTGCATACGTGGGTAGGGGAGTGCAGAAAATTCACCAATCCGTCAAATTCGATACGACCCAATCCGACCTATCGGGTTGGGTCAGTTTTTAGGCTTTGGTGGGTTAGGTTGGGTTACAAAAAATTTTTTTATAGCGGGTCAGGTTGGGTTTGGGTCATAAAATTACAAACCCGCTAAACCCGACCCGACCCACTCATATTTAATATATATTTAAAATATATTATATATTTAATATTTTTTTTAAACCAGGGCACTTATATATATTTAAATATATATATATATATTATTATTTAATAATTTAAATTTAAATTTAAAAAAAAAAAAAAAAAAACTAGCTGTAGAGCAATACTTCCTCAGTTCCTCCTACTAATACTAATTATATATATATAATAATATGTATGTATATAATTAATAATTTTTTTAAAATAACCAGCTCTTCCTATCCTATATAAAAGCCAATTAGTTCACACAAACTCTAGTAAATTATTATCGTTGTTTAGTTATTGGTGTTGTTTGCCCTTAAGGAATTACATCGATACTAATCTTTAGGTTTTTTTTAATATATTAATATTTATATTTTTTTTTCTACTCAATTTAATAATAATAAAAAAAAAAATTTCAAACCCATGGGTTCAACCCGACCCATGTGGGTTGGGTTGGATTTATGTGATAGGTTGGGTTGGGTCGAATTTTTTTTGACCCACCATGGTGGGTCAGGTCAAAAAATTTCCTCAACCCGACCCATGCACACCTCTACTTGTGGGGTCTACTCTCATGTGAGAGAGAGGATGCATGTATCGAAAATGCCATATATTTTCTTCATCCATTGTACTTATTAATGTAGTGTACGTTTGGATTGAAATGAAAAATTAAAATTATTTCACCATTCAGCTTATCTATATCTATATTCTATATATTATTAAAAGCTGAAGCGTAGCGTTTAATGTTGCTATGCTCACATTAAGCCACGTCAGTGTCCACGTCATTTCCATTTATTTTCTTATTTGTCCTAAAATTTTAAAATAATTTTTTAAATTTCAGAATAATAAGAAACCTATAAATTTTAGAATAATAATAAATCTACATAATAAATTCTAGCCCTAACTCCATCATAAAGCCCATTTCTTACCTATTTAATTTCACCCTAAAGCCCAAACCCAAAACCTTTTCAACTTAAGGAAAAACAGGAAATTTGAAACGTGAAAAAGGGTTTCAGAAAGGGTTTTGAAGAAACTGTGGGGAACGGGAACAAGAGGAAAGGACAAATTGACGGTTTGAATTTCTCCCACCTCTTTGTTCTACGGTTACGCATTCTTTCAAGGACAAATAGACGGTTTAAAATTTTGCTCTACAGCTTCACATCGTTTCAACCTAAGGAAAACCAAAACGTTTGAAACTGTGAAGGGAAGGAATCTGATACCATTTGAACTCGTGAAAATCTCCCCACCTTCCTGCTCCGCAGTTTCGCAGTAATGGCCGCCAATCTGACTTCTCTCCTTCCTATCTTCCTCTCCTCACAGTATATAAACGGACAGAACCTGGGTGATTCGGTTGAGGTATCTCTAAATCCCACCTCTTTTTGTGCTCTATTCTTTTGCTTAATGTTTTTTGTTTCCCTTTTTACATTTTGTTACTACCTCTTTCATGCTGTGGTATGGATGATTGTTATGCCGAAATTTTGATTGCTAGGGTTTTTAATTGGAGCTCTGTCTTTTGGTTCAATACTGACAGAAGCTGTATATTTTGTTACTGCCTCTTTCGTGCTGTGGTGTGGATGATTGTTTTGATTGCTGGGGTTTTTAATTGAAACTCTGTCTTTTGGTTCAATACTGATAGAAGTTGCAGAAAAACCGCCAATAGATTCTCTTTTGATTTATATGAATTGGTCCAATAGATTATCCTTAATGAATTGCTGTTCAGTTTTGAATTATATGAATTGTGTAGGCTATTCGGTTTTACTATCAAAAGATAATATAAAAGACATTGTCTTATTTCTAATAGATTCAATACTGATTGAAACTAAAGAAAATTACAATGTCATATAAATCAATAATTTCAATACTGACAGAAGCTAAAGAAAAATTCCCAACATAACGTTTATACCTGCCAACTTTCATCCGAAACATTGTGTGTCAACTTTCATCCAAAACATTGTATCTTGCCACAAGCTGTGATGCAGGAAGCGCATCATTACCTTCCATAGTATCCCACATGCTGGATTGTTTGTTCAGTTTATGTAACCAAAAGAATTAAACAAAAGAAATACGACATTGCTCAATGAGTTGCTTTGCTAGCAAATTACATTGTAAGTAAAGCTTGATTGTTTCTTCAATTAGAAATAAAACTAAATTGCTTTGCTGTGGTGTGAATTATTGTTTTGATTGCTAGGGTTTTTAATTGGAGCCCTATCTTTGGGTTCAATATTGACAGAAGCTGAAGAAAATTACAATGTCATATAAATCAATAGATTCAATACTGACAGACGCTATAGAAAAACCACCAACGGATTTATTTATTTATATGAATTGGTAGTAATGAATGTCCTTTAGATTATCTTTTGATTTATATGAATAGGTAGTAATGAGTTGCTTTGCTGGAAAATTACATTATAAATAAAGCTGGATTGTTTCTTCGATTAGAATTAAAAATGAATTGTTTTGCTGGGAAATTCCATTGTAAATAAAGTTGGTTTGTTTCTTCAATTAGAAGTAAATTTTATATCTTTTGGTATGCTAAAATAAATTATCTATAATGAATTTTGCTGGAAAATTACATTGTAAATAAACCTGGATTGTTTCTTCAATTAGAAGTAAAAATGAATTGCTTTGTTGGGAAATTCCATTGTAATAAAGCTGGATTGTTTCTTCAAGATTGCTGACTTTTGTAAGTTGGGTTCATCAAATTAACAAATCTGATTTTTTTTTCCCCGTTAATCCTTCTTTTGTTCCTTAATATAACATTGCAAGTTAGATTTTAGATGTTGTTTGCTCTAAAACTCATAGATGCTATCTCAATGCAAAGGATCTGGACAATTTTCTAAACATATCAGCCAAGTAAATCATAAGTTAGAGTTTCTCAGTTGCAATTAACTATGTGCCTTTTTTTTCCCCTCAATTGTCAAACATTAGGAATATTTTATATACAATTTGGGTTTTTTTATTTATTTTTTATTATTAAATATGAAAATTTCAATTTAAGACCATTAAGTATTTAGGTTCAAAAAAATGAGCCAACAACTATTGCTCATGTTTCTCCTCATCTCAAACTGGACATGGCACTGGNAAATGATAACCATTACAAACTTTAGAAATATATAGTTTAAAAAATGTGTAAACTAATGCCATGTAGAATTGAAATTTTCTAAAAAGAATATATAATTTGAATCTTATAATTGTGATTTTTTTAATTGAACAGCTTATTTTGCTAAATCTGAAAATTATGCAGAAAGTTTGTAGATAAAGGTAAAAGTTAGTTGAAATAGTACAGTAGGACCTATAATAATGCCAAAATTACAGCAAGACCCATAAATTAGTAAAAATAACTGAATAGTAAATATTTTAATTTTTCATTTCAATCCAAACGTACACTACATTAATAAGTACAATGGATAAGAATATAGTGGCATTTTCGATACATGCACTCTCTCTCACATGAGAAGTAGACCCCACAAGTGCAAACATATCACTACAATAGATGGGACTTAATTTCTTCGTCATTTACAGGCGTCTAGATATACTCTGGAGAAAGGAGCCGTATAAATGATTCTGTACTTTTGATCTTTTATTTTTTTGGCTAAATCTGTACTTTTTGATCCGGATCATGGATTGCAAATCTAGAAGATATTTGATATGCTTTTCTCGTTTCTTTGATGGATTACAAGGTACCCTCGCAGGCAGGTCTGCTCTTTCTATTGGTTGCTAGTTAGAGGAGTCGTAACCCAGTCCCTCTAAAGCCAAGTCAAGCAAGGAGCTAGAGTTGATTTCTGTGCTAAGGGAATGATTTTCTTTGACACTTACTGTCCGTTTGATACAGCTAATTTTCTTAAAATTCTTTTTTTTTTTTTTTTGGTAAAAGTACTCTAAGAGATAAATGTTAGTTAAAATAATAATTAAAATTATGAATAGTATTAAAAGTGCCATGAGACTTATAAATAGTAGTAAAATAACTAAATGGTAAATAAGTTCACTTTTTAAGTCATGCCAATTGATATATATATATATATATATATATTTTTTTTTTATGATTTAGAATTTGATTGAATATAGACTCTTCAGTTTTTGCACCCAATAATTCATTTTCCACAAAAATTAAAAAATTATACAGACATATGACGCAAATTTGAACTCTAATTGAAATCTAATTAGATTTGGACTTTTCAATTTTTACACCCAATAATTCACTTGGAAAAAAAATAATAATAAAAAGATGGGACTTGCGGCACAAAATTAAGACTTTGATTAAAATCTAATTGGATTTTCTTTGACTTTTGGCTTTATATATATATATATATATATATGGGATTGTGTTTAAGTTACATCAAGTGTAATTTAAGTAATGTTACACCACTCAATATAGGATTTGATTCAAGTTATACCAAGAGCAACTTTAATTAATGTTACACCACTCAATATTTTTTAATTGAATGCGAATTATAACAAATAAATAATTGGATTATTATCTTTGTGCATTTTTCATGCTTGCAAAATTTTAAAATGATTAAATATCAATAGTCATGTCATCAATCAATTGTTTAAATTCAAGTTTTTGTAGTTCAAAATAATGGAGGGAAGATGAGTTTAAGGATTGAATGGTAAATAATAACTAATTGGCATGAATATTGGTATGCATGTTCAAAACATATAGAACATGCAATCCAAATGTGAAATTTTCAAAATATGAATTTAATAACAAGTTGTTGAATTCATATTTTAATATATATATATATAAACACACACACACACACACACACATGCACATTACTTGCCTTGTCACACGCGCTTGTGATGAGGCTCTTTTTTTATTTTTTATTTTTTATTTTTATTTTGGATTTAGTGTTATAATGTTTAAAAGTGAGACAAAGATACTATCCTAATTTTTAGGATTCTTCTCTACTTGAGAGTATATAAAATTTTGAAATTTTGAATTTAAAATAAAAGGTGGTAATTCAGATTAGAGAAGAGAAAAGAAAAGGCTTAAAACTTAGGAAGTTTTTTAGAAATAGTAAATTACTTTTTTAACCAATTTGTGTTTTTAAATTTAAAATCATTTAACTAAAAAATAGTGGTATTTTAAAGAGTTTAAGAATTTGTGTGAAGATATTTTAGTATGCAAAATTATAAAACCCAAACAGGGAATCCTATTATTAAGATTAAATATTATTGATTTTTAATTTTTTATACCTTTTACTGGTTTTCATTATTCAATATTGCAGCAATGCCTATTTGAATTGTGGTTTTTTGGGATTGGACTGATTGGTTAAGCTTGATAAGAACAAGTGTATTTAATCTAGGGATGCAACAAAATGCTACAATATTGTCACAACATCCTTATTTTTGGGATGGGACTTGATTTAATATTTTATTTTGACCTATGAGAGACTACCATCTCAGCTGTTGTGAAAATATTGTGATGACAACTTGTTGTGATTATAGAATTTCTCTTTTTAGTATTTCATTGTAATCTTGGATGGTATTTTTTTTAACTGGGATTTTATTCTTGTATTGGGTTTTGTGGACTGTCAAAAGGAAAGTTTTGGGTTTTGACATTGACTGCCAAAAGGAAAGTTTGTGAGGTTCAATAATAAGTTAGGTGTTAGCAAACCATGATAGATTGTAAGTTTTGATAAATTGTCATATACATTTTCTAGTCGAAAGTAAAGATCCAAAATCAGCTCAAGGAAAAGGAAGTAGTTTCTGCATTCCTAACATACCACTCAATCAATCGTGGAAACTTATTATATATAAAAAGGCCTATTAATTAAGTTGGCTAATGATGTATTTTATGTGCCTTACTTGCTAGACTATGTAAAGGCTCGCTAAGGTTCACTAAGATAGAGAGAGGGATAGCACTTGGCCATAGATCAAAAGTCCAAAACTCTAATTCTATATTGTTCACCATAATATTGGATTCAAGAAGTAGATATGAAAACGATATTCTTGGAGTTGATGATCAAGGTTGAAGCTACATGGCTATCCCAGTGTTACTGCTATGTAGTTCAAATCTTCAAGAGTTTCTTGGAGTTGACTAGAGGTTCCGGTCATGAAGCGCGAGTGAGTCATATGTGTAACATCTAGATAATTAAAATGTGTTGGATATTGATAACGCCTTAAAATATATATATTTGTTATATATTTATGTGAGCGTTATCTTCTTATTACTATGCTTAATTTGTGTAATTAAGCTTTGATTTGCATTAGTCCATATTATTTATCTTTACATAATTTCTTAAATAAGATATCATTCATTATGTGTAATTTTCTACTTTTGGAAAATCATGTGAAAAAATGAGCTTATAAGAGCTTGTGAGAGAATGGAGGTTGAGAAGTAAAGAGGAGCAAAGGGACCATGATTAAATGTCTAAGGAGGTGCAACTAAAGTGCTTGGGTCATTTACCATGTTTGGAAGTTTCAAATAAGGAAAGAAATCAAAGAAGCATAATCGGAAAATGAAAACTCAAATTTGAGCACTGATCAATATTTTGAGCGTATCTCTCTCCTCAAAAATCCAATTGACTCAATACTAGATGGGCTAGAACCGTGACTTAAATATCTACAACTTTCTAGTTTTGAATTTTTAGAAATTCACAATTTTTGAAAGCTGAAATTAACTCATAAGTTGCTATTAAAAATCTAGACAAAAATTAAATAGTAAAAGTTTTATTTTCTTTGTACACTTTTGACGTTAGGATTTTTGAAGGGAGGCTGTGGATAACGAATTTTGCAGAGAAAAACTTGTATTTTCTTTTCTTTAATGGCAGCCTAAACTCTTAGTTAGGGCTAGAGGTTATGTTTCTTCTATACGGTATTAATATTCAATGTGATTCTTTCTAAGATTTTAAACAACAATATATTTGATTGTTCAATTAGATTTCTTTTGATGTATTAGTTATTCCAAGCTTTCAATAAGTTCAATCAGCTTTTAAAGTGAATGGATTTTTCTGAAAACTATTCTAACTGCATTATTAATTTAAGTTATCATGCGTTCTTGAATTGTCCCAGTTCAATTGAATCATAGGTTTTTCATTGTCTAAGAACAATCAATTATGAAATATATATTTTCTTAGATCACAAAGAATTTCATATCAATATAAGGAAATACCCTAATGCCCTAGTATTTAAAGTATTTATTTAAACTAGTCGTTATTTAATTGTTAACAATCACTAAGAAAAATTATTTTTCATCTTCACCAAAAGTGTTGTTTAATTACATTGTCTTTGAATTTACCCTGCTCCTTGTGGTTTGACCTCGATATTCCGAAAATTATATTACTACGATCTCCTGCACTTGGGAGTGAGCAAGCAGATATATTTCAACAATTTACTTTTGTGATTAAGCAAATATGAATAACATACAGATCTAATTATAAGCAATAATACAAATAGATGTGATAGGCAAAAACAATAAATAGATATTGTATATATAAGAAGAAATCTACAAAATAATTACAAACTCACAGACCAAATGTGTGAAAGATGAATGATACAGATTAAGTTTTGTGTTCATAATCTCCTTAAACAGATTTCGCCCCTTACATAATCTGTGGTACTTAGAGACTCACGAATGTCTATCTCTCGAGATAAAATGATTTACAGTATGGAAAAGCAACGCTACAAGGTCCGTGTTCTACGAACAAAAATGTCTCTTTCTCTCTCTTTGACTCTATGTTTATGCACAAAATATTTTCTCTCTAGAAAAGTTTCTCAAGAAGTGATTTTTATGAATGAGAGGCTATGAATATATACATTAATGAACAAACACATTGTTCAAAAATAACTAGTATATAAAGACTTACTAATTCAAAAAATAAAATAATAAATATTATTTTTGTTTAAACAAAAGGGCCCAATCTACACATGCTCAAAGTTAATTAAGTTGGCTAATGATGTATTTTATGTGCCTTACTTGCTAGACTATGTAAAGGCTCGCTAAGGTTCACTAAGATAGAGAGAGGGATAGCACTTGGCCATAGATCAAAAGTCCAAAACTCTAATTCTATATTGTTCACCATAATATTGGATTCAAGAAGTAGATATGAAAACGATATTCTTGGAGTTGATGATCAAGGTTGAAGCTACATGGCTATCCCAGTGTTACTGCTATGTAGTTCAAATCTTCAAGAGTTTCTTGGAGTTGACTAGAGGTTCCGGTCAAGAAGCGCGAGTGAGTCATATGTGGGACATCCAAATAATTAAAATGTGTTGGATATTGATAACGCCTTAAAATATATATATTTGTTATATATTTATGTGAGCGTTATCTTCTTATTACTATGCTTAATTTGTGTAATTAAGCTATGATTTGCATTAGTCTCTATTATTTATCTTCACATAATTTCTTAAATAAGATGTCATTTATTGTGTGTAATTTTCTACTTTTAGAAAATCATGTGAAAAAATGAGCTTATAAGAGCTTGTGAGAGAATGGAGGTTGAGAAGTAAAGAGGAGCTAAGGGACCATGATTAAATGTCTAAGGAGGTGCAACTAGAGTGTTTGGATCATTTACCATGTTTGGAAGTTTCAAATAAGGAAAGAAATCAAAGAAGCATAATCGGAAAATGAAAAATCAAATTTGAGCACTGATCAATATTTTGAGCGTATCTCTCTCCTCAAAAATCCAATTGACTCAATACTAGATGGGCTAGAACCGTGACTTAAATATCTACAACTTTCCAGTTCTGAGTTTTTCAAAATTCACAATTTTTGAAAGCTGAAATTAAGGGTCCGTTTGGTTCCCGTAAAATATTTTCCGGAAAATATGTATTTTCCGGAAATGCTATTTTCCGGAAAAGGAAAATATTTTTAAGTGTTTGGGTGTTTTATGAAAATTGGTGTGGAAAATATTTTCTTGTGTTTGGTTCAATTAGGAAAATACTATTTTCCGGCAACAAAAACAACAACAGCAGCAGCAACAAATTGATTCCGGCGGCGGCGGCAACAACAACACAACAACAACAACAACAACAACAACAACCAGTTCATCAAAAAAAAAAAACAAACAGCGATGGGTCTGGTTCGTGGATCGGCGATGGGTTGCTCGTGGGTCTGGGTTCGTCGTGCTCGTGGGTCGTCTGGGTCTGGATGAAGGCGATGGGTTGCTCGTGGGTCTGGGTTCGTCGTGCTCGTGGGTCGTCGTGCTCGTGGGTCTGGGTTCGTCGTGCTCGTGGTCGTCGTGCTCGTGGTCGTGGGTCGTCGTGCTCGTGGTCGTCGTGCTCGTGGGTCGTGGGTCGTGGGTGCTCGTGGGTCGTCTGGGTCTGGGTGAAGGCGATGGGTTGCTCGTGGGTCTGGGTTCGTCGTGGGTCTGGGTGAAGGCGAGGTGAAGGCGATGGGTTCGATCGAGCTCGGAGGCGATCTGGTGTCGATTGGTGTCGATCTGGAGCTCGTTGCTTGGAGTCGATGGGTTGCTCGTTGCTTGGGTTCGATCGTTCTCTCTCAACTTCTCTGGCTCTCTCGGTTGTTTCTCTCTTTTGTGCGTGATCTCTCGGCTGTTTCTCTCTTTTGTGCGTGATAAGCGATTTCCGGAAATGATTTGAAGGTAAAATGAGAACGTAAAATCATTTCCGGGTCAAAGGCGTAAAAATGGTCAAACTGAAAGTAATTTTCCGGAAATTAAAATTTTCCTCCTCTACCAAACACTGGGGTCAGGTGGTAAATGATTTCCGGAAATCATTTACCACCGATTCAAACGCAGCCTAACTCATAAGTTGCTATTGAAAATCTAGACAAAAATTAAATAGTAAAAGTTTTATTTTCTTTGTACACTTTTGACGTTAGGATTTTTGAAGGGAGGCTGTGGATAACGAATTTTGCAAAGAAAAACTTGTATTTTCTTTTCTTTAATGGCAGCATAAACTCTTAGTTAGGGCTAGAGGTGATGTTTCTTCTATACGGTATTAATATTCAATGTGATTCTTTTTAAGATTTTAAACAACAACATATTTGATTGTTCAATTAGATTTCTTTTGATGTATTAGTTATTCCAAGCTTTCAATAAGTTCAATCATGTTTTTCTTATTGTTTAGATGAATTTCTAATAGTTTCAAATAGAAATCAGGTTTTAAAGTGAATGGATTTTTCTGAAAACTATTCTAACTGCATTATTAATCTAAGTTATCATACGTTCTTAAATTGTCCCAGTTCAATTGAATCATAGGTTTTTCGTTGTCTAAAAACAATCAATTATGAAATATATATTTTCTTAGATCACAAAGAATTTCATATCAATATAGGGAAATACCCTAATGCCCTAGTATTTAAAGTATTTATTTAAACTAGTCGTTATTTAATTGTTAACAATCACTAAGAAAAATTATTTTTCATCTTCACCAAAAGTGTTGTTTAATTACATTGTCTTTGAAGTTACCCTGCTCCTTGTGGTTTGACCTCGATACTCCAAAAATTATATTACTACGATCTCTTGCACTTAAGAGTGAGCAAGCAGATATATTTCAATAATTTACTTTTGTAATTAAGCAAATATGAATAACATACAAATCTAATTATAAGCAATAATACAAATAGATGTGATAGGCAAAAATAATAAATAGATATTGTATATATAAGAAGAAATCTACAAAATAATTACAAAATCACAGACCACATGTGTGAAAGATGAATGATACAGATCAAGTTTTGTGTTCATAATCTCCTTAAACAGATTTCGCCCCTTACATAATCTGTGATACTTAGAGACTCACGGATGTCTGTCTCTCGAGATAAAATGATCTACAGTATGGAAAAGCAACGCTACAAGGTCCGTGTTCTACGAACAAAAATGTCTCTTTCTCTCTCTTTGACTCTATGTTTATGCACAAAATATTTTCTCTCTAGAAAAGTTTCTCAAGAAGTGATTTTTATGAATGAGAGGCTATGAATATATACATTAATGAACAAACACATTGTTCAAAAATAACTAGTATATAAAGACTTACTAATTCAAAAAATAAAATAATAAATATTATTTTTGTTTAAACAAAAGGGCCCAATCTACACATGCTCAAAGTCTAACCCAATGTCGAACCCATGAGAACATAAACTCATATACTCTATCATTTCTTATGTTGGATTCAAAGATTTTTACTAATTCAATATCATGTTTAAGTTGACACATTAGAAATCAATTTCTTATTCACTCCATAATATTTTTTCTAACAAAATGTTCAAAGGTTTTGAATCAGAAAGTTTTTATAATAAGTTCATCTATGGGGTGGAATTTAGGTAAAGGTTTTTACTCTAAATTGTAAACTTCTATTGATTATAGCGGATTGTTTGTTGGGGAAGGTTTTCCTTGTAATGGATATCTCTTTTCCTTGTGTTTTTCACTAGATCACTATATCCTGTGTTATGTGCTTTGTTGTATGTTGCTTGATATATGGTGACTTGCATGCTTGTGGTAATTAACCTATGATTTATTGAATACATAATTGCTTAATTGACTAATCTCAAATAATCCCTTGCGTATATAACATACAACTGAAGTCTAAACAAACCTTTCATCCTCAAATTTCACTCAAAATTTTAACTTTTTGTTCCTTTCATTGATCTCCTCGGACATTTAAGCACCAAGAAGGAAGAGTAAAAGTTATCCTCCAAAATTTGTTATGTTATGTGTACGTATATGTGCGTAAGAGAGAGAGAGAGAGAGAGAAATATCATACACGTTTTCTCAGAAAAATATATGAAGCATATATGCCTACTGTTTGTTAAACGTGGCAATACACGCTGTGTGTGTCAAGGACATGAGTGCTGTTATATATATGTTTCCTAGCTTGTAGATTTGATCACACTACATATTGTTGCAGATAGTCCACGTTGGAATCGCAAAATTTGGCCATACATTCAGTCATGCTTATCGGATTATGTATGTTTGTCCATTTTTATATCAAATCTATAAGCAAACAAAAGGAAATCTTGCATGGTATTAAATCAACTCTCTCATACTTCTCTAGATTTTATCATTCTTCAAATTGGATGAAGACGAATCCAAATTGCTGAGGAAGAAAAAGCTAGATTCCTCATTCCAGTAAGGGATTGGAGCCTAGCTAGCTAGTAGCTACTACCTATATTCCAACAAAAGAATTTGCGGGTGGGGTTAATCAGTGTTTAGTGATTTCATGTCACAAAATGGAAAGATAGAGACATCTTTTGCATACTTCACATGATCAGTTTGGTGTTCTGATCAGGAAACACTCAAGTGCTTCTCCACTATACCCAACAATGCATTTTAGTTAGGAGATAGAATCATAGTACTTTAAGAAAAGAAAAAAATGGCCAAGAAAAAGAAAGAGCCAATCAAAATCTCTCTCCCTCTCTTTTTCTTCTATAAATTTGGAGTGACTTGGAAATGCATGAGCTCAGGTGAAGCATTTAGAAAAGAATCTATAGGAGAGATGGAGAATACTTACGGCTGTTCATCAAAGACAACAAAGGATGTTTCTCTTCAAGAAATTAGAGATAGGCTTGCTGAGTTTGCTGAAGTAAGAGGATGGGTTCAATATCACAGTCCTAGAAATCTCCTTCTAGCACTAGTAAGCCCTTATTACACACAAACTATTATCACGATTTCAATTACTTTTTGAGGTGTGTGTATAAAACTATGTAAAATAGTTTGTATGCAACAAGTTTAACTCTATTATCATAGTTATTTCACACCTTCAGTGTGTGACGATTTCAAACAATTTTTAGCCTTTTTTCTTGCTTTCATTTTGATGAAATATTTGGATTGGTTTGTGCAGGTGGGAGAGGTGGGAGAGCTATCTGAGATATTCCAATGGAAGGGAGAAGTTGCAAGAGGACTACCCAACTGGAGTTCTGATGATAAGGAGCATCTAGAAGAGGAACTCTCGGATGTTTTGCTCTATCTAGTACAACTTGCTGATATCTGTGGGCTTGATCTTGGAAAAGCGGCTCTGACAAAAATAGTCAAGAATGCTAAGAAGTACCCTGTTATGAATCAGACTTCTACCTAGCTACAACTAGAAGCACCCTCATCAACCAGCTTTACTATGTATTTTCAATTGTTGAGCTGATCGAGCTTATCATCAACAATAAGTCTAGCTTCAAAAAAAAACAGTGCGTCTTCCTCTCTCTCTCTCTCTCTCTCTCTCTCTCTCGTTAATGTTGGAGAGTAGGTCTAGTTTGTTACCAAAAACCATACATGCGACTCTTATCTTTGTATCATGTATGGAGAGCATGCTGTTGTGGTGTTGTAATTTTTTGTTTCTTTTCTTTTTCTGGCTGAATGTATGGAGAGCATGTTAAGCGTAAAGAGTTCGAAGCTAGTGTGCGTTTGGATATGTAACTTTTTTGCTAAGAAATTATTTTCTTATTTGCTAAAAATCAGTTAAAATATAAATGTATCTAAAAAAATGAATCTTGAAAAAGTTCTACATAAATAAATCAACTAAAATGAAAGGAATGTCTTAACCCCATAGTTGATTTTATAGCGAAATTAAGTAACTTTCTAATTAAATTAACCAATTGTGTAATATCAATTAGCATGTGTTAATAATTAATATTAAGGATTAGCGATCACAAGTAATGCTATAGCCAAAACTATTTTACAATATTTTTATAAACTGTTGATGTGACCAATTTCTCATTGGTTTTTATATAAGCCCACCATTAGCATTATTTTTTTTTTATTTACCAATAATCACTCACTACATCAGCAACTTGTAAAATTTGTTGTAAAAAAATTTGTATCTCTAGCATTACTCTAACAATCACATATGTAAAGCAATAATAATAAAGAAACATAAATGAATATATATGTGTGTGTGTGTGTTTGGAGCAAAAGTTGAAAGGATAAATAAGTACAAGGGATATTTTATCAAGACAATCCACTAGAATTAGAGAAGTTTTATAATATAATAAAATATATAACCTTTATACCTAACTTCTAGAATGTCTAAACTCTGGAATAGATGGATGTCTTCGTGAATGACACTCTTGTTCATGACTAAACCCCTTACTGACTCTAAGAATCTCTTAAAGATTTGCTACACCAAAGTGACACAGTGAATCTGTGGAGTCAACTTCTTAATCAAGCAATACGCATTAGGAGCAGTGACGGCTCTACATGCAAGCCAAGGTCGTCACAGGACCATCCTAGTTGCAAAAAAAGAGACCGTATGTATATACCTACCCAAAAAATTATATGCTAAACTAGCATATTATGAGCAGCCTAATAAAAATATTGAACACCCTAACTTGAGAATTACAAAATCTTGGGTTCAACAAAATAAGAGTAATGTTACATTCACAATATTTTTACAATAATTTCACAACAAATCTAACATGGTAAGTTGTTACTAAATTTGAGCCCAATACTGATATTATTATTTTACCTATCAATAATAGCTTTTTGCATAAGATTTATTGTAAAAATACTGTGAACGTAGCATTACTCCAAAATTAATTATGTCCCCAAACATAATCCTTAATGCCTTCAAAAAAATGCTTAAATAACAACAATAAATATTAGCCCAAATAACAACAAACATAAACCAAACAAAACAAGAACAAACAACAAGTGAACAAATTATTCAACAACAAGCCTATTGTAAAATAAAAAGATAAAAATTGTCAATCATTTAAATTTGTAGCTCATTCAACCTATTCAATAAAAATAATCTCTAATTTCATTTTTCCTTAAAAATTTGTATCAAGAAAAATATTTTGGTTGTACGTTTTTCTTGATAGTGACAACAGTTATACTTTTTTTGGCTTTGTAGTCACAATAATTTTGCTCTCCTTAGCTACTTGACTCGAGGTTGTAGCAAATATTTGAATTATCATCTTTTTTTATTAAATTTTGTATAATTTAAATTTCTTAGTAACTACCCTAAAAAAAATTTCTAAAACTGATTAGAAATATAACTTTCAAACTCATGAGTACACAAGATGGGGCTTGGCTTTTCTCTCTGCATAGCCCAAGGTTTCTGCCTCTTAAAGCCTCCCAAAAATTGTGTTTATGAGGACTATATCCTAGACTTATGTAGGGTTTAAAATAAAACACCAAAACCTAATTGGAAAAAGTTTCACATAAAACAGGTTTCCCGAGCGAGTCTTGATCAATCGCGAGTCAATGAGAGTCAATCAAAATTTAGTGCATCTTAGAGTCAACATTCTTGTAGAAGATTACGCCATCTAAAAATTAATTGACCATGGGATGAAATATATATATATATATATATATTGTTGTGTTACTAATGCAGAAGATTACGCCATCTAAAAATTAATTGACCATGGGATGAAAAAAAAAATATATATATTATATATATATATATTGTTGTGTTACTAATGCAGAAGATTACGCCATCTAAAAATTAATTGACCATGGGATGAAAAAAAAAATATATATATATATATATATTGCTGTGTTACTAATGCAGAAGATTACGCCATCTAAAAATTATTAATTGACCATGGGATGAAAAATTTTCTCCAAGAGAGATGTATTTTGAAGTTTGGTCCTACAGGATATGGACCCTGGCTATTTGCAAAAGCAGGTCCCCTAACTGGTTTGAATTCTTTGAAGCTGAAATTCTAGAAGCAGAAAAAGAAGACAAAGTGATGTGAAAGAGAGGCAAGAAAGAACGTGGGTAAAACTAGAAGCAGAAGGATATGTCCTACCATCATGATTTGACCACTTTGGCTTATAGAGGTTGGTTTTGACATAACATCATGATTAATGAGGAAAACGGAAAGAGGCGTGAGGAAGAGTCAAACATGGTAGAAGTTTAGTTTGGAAACCAAAAAACTTGTAAGTAAACATCAACTAAAGTCTTGCTAGGTAGTTTCTTATACAAATGAAAAGTTTTTAAAAGTTTTGTTTTTATTAACCAAGCATCCTTGTTAAACAAGAAACACCCCCATAAACTATTCAGATGTAAACAATGCAAATGAGAAAGAATTGAATCCTAGGCCTTTGCCCATCGCAATCCTGAGTAGTCCATTGGATGACTTTCAAAAATTCATCAGAAAACAAAGAGCCCATCTCTAGACTTAATGTTGTTGAAGACTTTTTAGAAAGAACAGATTGCAAAGAAGATTATGAATAGAAAAGTGCAGTTTCCTCAATTTTTTGAAGTGATTGATGATGAATAGTGAAAGAAAAATAATGATAAGTTGATATAAAAGTAATTGTTTATCAATCATAATATATCACTTTAGTAAACTGTATTAAAAGTTGTGTCAATACAAAGAATCATTTGTTGTTAAGCCCCTTTGGAGTTGTAACATGGACACTAACACTGACGTTTTAATTTCATATTACTAGGAGTGAAAATTTATTATAAAAAAAAAAAAAAAAAAACGTCCATATTAATAGCATCTCAATTCTTAATCTTGCTAATAATTTGAACAGTTGGACCTTACTTGTAACACAAATGGGCCTATCTTCATCTCTTCCAATCTTGGCAAATTAAAAACAGGACATTGTAATTAAACCCAGCCCAGACCAGCCCAGTTGGTTGGAACAGAAATCCAATGACCCAGCGTTGGTTACTTGGTTAGGTAGGCTCAGTTGACACTTCCTTGATATTTCCTTCATTGTTGTCTAATTCAATTACAACATTTTTTTTTTTTTAAGAAACAAACATACAAAAAGGAAAGTGAAATTCTAACACAAATTAGTTAAAATTGTGGTAACTTTTAAGTGAGGTTAAGACAAATTTTACTACAATACAAACAACACACTATCGTAAACAATATTGAACAATTACAACATTTTTAATATTCAAAAATTTGGGGTAGAAAGCTATCTTATGAGAAATGAACCAGCAGCCACAACATTAAATAAAGCTGAATCTGCTATGAAGTGCCTCAAATTGAACCTAAAAACACCACCTGAAGGTGGCAGCACCAATACTTTAAAAGGAAAGTTTCACATATTAACTTCAAACCAATTTTTTAGGAGGAGCAGTTCATGATTGAGAATGTCTATAGTGCTGGACTATTGGGTTGAGGTACTAGCTTTGCCAGTTGATAATCATTGTACTATGCTGAAAAGGATCACAACTAATTTTACAGTCATTTTCACAATTATCCTATGTCGTAGACCATAATTAACTAACAATTATTTTCACATTAACCTACTTTTTTTTTTTTACTGATTACAGTCCAAGTACATTACATAATGGTAAAAATGGGTGTGAAATTGTTTGTGGTCCTATACTTTTTTTTTCAAAACTTTGGCTAGTGTATACCAGCTATCGGGCCCAAATTCTCAAAAGCTTGAGTTCTGTGCTTTCCAAATAGACCAGCAAATGCAAGCTAAAGTGGAGGACAAAGAACTGCTACAAATTAACCCTGGAACACCTGGTCAGACACTTTTCTTTAATAACAAATTGAAGTGGAGATCTATACCATATCAATCTGGTCCAAGGGCATAACAACACAACACCATACGCTCGACAGTTCTTGGTTCCTATTTGCAAATGTGACGGAAAGGATCTTTTCTAGTTTCTTCTTGTAATGATTTGATTCAGACAAGTACTGCATTTTGGCATGAAGTCCAAAGAAAAAAGTTTCATTTTTTGTGCGACTTAAAATTAACTTTTCAAAGAGCTGGCCAACAAAATATACAAAGCTTTCAAAACTCTAATGAAGGATTTATTATTTCGGAATAATGCTACAACAACAAAACTCACAACTTTGTCACAATTTGCTTATGTGGCAAGTTATGAGTAACAAGAATAAGAGTGGTGATTTATGTGGTTCTACAACTTCTTCACTCACAACACACGTGAATAAATTATGACAAAATTATGACACTAACATTATTCATTATTTCGGGACAAAGTTTAGTGAATAGGTTACAAGATACTGACACATTCAATTGTGGACATCGTGTCGCGTTCAGTGTACTGGACACAATCACAAGAGGTTCCCATAAGTGAGATCCACCCCATGTGAAAGGATTCTTATCATACCACCTCAGGAGTGGTATAGGATGAACTACTTCTACCTTAAACTGGTCTATGATGTTTGACTAGGTTGCATTGATTAAACCACTCCTAATCGTGTACGGATGAACTTCACATTGTATGAGTCCATACAATGAATCTTCACCCATTCCATAGCTAATTAATTGGGTTGCTGAACTACGCTATAATGGCGTGCTGGTTACAAAATTGTCACAGTTTACTCATTATCCCGACATTTTGAAATGAGCTCAATAAGGTTTTCTCTTAGTGAGCATTGATTGGTATGTTTAGACTCTAGAGTAGGGATGGTGGCAAGAATCCACACCTGTTTTGTCATTTTTCAGCACTTTCCACAAGCAATAGATTTTGAGTTATGAGGAATTATCACCCTCCAAACTCCAATTATGCTCCAGATTCTGTGTCGTAGATTCATAGCCAGTGTAACATTCATTGATCCAGGAGACAAGTAGTAGGTCGAAAGCATTTTTAGTTTTTAACAAATTGATGGCCCATGGCCCACGAGTCTGAATGGTCTAGGCAAATTGCTGTTGCAGCTGAAATAAGGTCAAAAATATGATTTGCTGGATTGAATTGAGATTCAGTGTAATACCTGGTATTGCATTGCACATAATTAATGCAATTGTAATTGTTGAAACTGTCAATCAAAAATAATAATAATAATAATTGTTGAAATTGAGAGCTTAAAAAAACAACTTTCAATTTCAATCATTAAATTAAAAATATTAAAAAGAAGTAAAAAAGTTAAAGTTATAAAATTAAAAATGTAACAAAAAATTGTGAGAGAAAAGTGGGTAATAGTATCAGGTGCAATGCCCTATTCTACCTTATCTCAATCCCAATGTATTATAAACCAATAAACCAAAATGGATTTCAGCAATGATAAAGTTTGACTATAAATTTAGTTGTAGTCAATGACTACAAGTTGGACTGCATTTTTTTATGTTATTAACATGTATGTCAAATTTCGTGCTAATTGGATGTTATTTACTATTCGATTTACAAACTTATTTTTCATTTACAATTTTTTATTACAAAAATTTGGAATTTAAACATTTAGTTGATGACATAGTTATTGATCTTTGATCTTCTTTAAATTTTGCAAGCATGAAACATATAAGAAAAAAAATGTAATTCCACATTGAATTTCTCCAAAATTCATCTCTAATGAAAAGATATTAAGTGAAGTTATAGTACAACCAAGTTTGTTACTAAACCTTATCCTTTTAGCAATAATGTCATGACTCTTATAGCTCAACTAGATGGCATTTCTAAGTGTTTCTAAGGGAGACATTTAGGGCCCTACCTTCTGTTTTAATTTTATAGGATTATATAAAAAAAAAATAACAATTGTCCAAAAATAGATAACACTAACTTAGGTGCAGCATATTAATTCCCTAATAACCTCTAGTTGCATTAAAATTAATTTTCTTTAGAAAGACATTTGAAAAAAAAATAAATAAAAATAAAAAAATTGCCCTTGAAAAAGATTATATTATTTGTATTTTATTTGGCCAATGCAACTAAACATTTGAATTTAATTAGGAATCTAATATACTACACTTAAAATAATGTATCTGATTACATACAAAGATCCTTGTAGCTCAATGACCTTAATATCCATCACACACATGCACGCAGAGAGAGAGAGAGAGAGAGAGAGAGAGAGAGAGAGAGAGAGAGAGAGAGAGAGAGAGGTGAGTTTCTGTTAAAATTTTGGCTAGCCAATTGCTAATTTTTTTAGTGGACTATATTTTATATTTTTCTTTTTTTTTTTCTTTTTTTTTTTCACTTTTAACAATCATTGGCTGGAATAAGGCATTATTGCAATATCACAAGGATTATCATTTGGTGTGCTAAATCAATTTTTATTTTAGTGCACCAAAAATTTACTTTTTCTATTTTAACACAATATTTAACAATATATCTTACACAGTAGATTCTATTTTAACATATAACATATTAAAATAACCTAAAATAACTCTTATGGTAAAAAGCACCGTTTTAAAAATTGAACTAGATCGGCCAGTTGAATCGATTCAACTAAAGACCAATCTAGTAAAAATTGACAATTGAATCGTGAAAACCACTGGTTTAACTAGGAACCAAATATATTTTTGGTTCTTTGACAGTTACAATTTTGGGGGGGGGGGGGGATAAACTTCAATCTTTATTGAAAGAGGAAAAGACTAACAAAGACAGCCATCTTCCATACAAACCTCCAAGAGAGTTTCAAGTAGGTTGTGGTGATGAAAGCAAAAAGACATACAAAAAATTCATCCTAGCTGCTTTGTGAGCAACATGGTTACAAAGCCTAATAGTCCAACAAAAGGAACAAGAAACAAAAGAATCTTTCAAACTTAAAATATTACAAATCACATTACTAATAGTCTATTTAGGAGTGCATTTAGAAGAGGAGAACGGGCCAAAGCAGGTTTTAGTGTCACCCTCGAAGTTAATATGACTACAATTTAATAATCATTACGATTTTTAAAGGCAAAATTACAATGTTGATCTCTTAATTTTATCATGTATTCGCAGTTGTTCTCTCAAGTTTGAAATGAGCACAATTAGGGGCCGTTTGGATTTGGGTGCTTTCGGGCCTGTTTGGTTTAGACACAACTCAGTTTTCATTACTCAATACTCATAATTCATAACTCTAACTCATAACCCAAACCCCACTATCACTCAAAAACTCCAAAATTGTTGTTTGGTTACAAAACTTAGTCACATATCTCAACTTTTAAGTCCTCTTTTTGCCAAAATGGTGGAACCCACGCCATTGACACTACACAGGGGTTATGGTTGCTATCCATCACCACCATCAATGGAAAATTTAGAACCCACCACTGTCAACACCACCAACGGCCACAAAACAAAACAAAAAAAATCCAACCATCAGCTACACTCACAAAAAGAAAAAATTTCCAATCATCAATACCACCACTAACCACACAAACCAACCTCCATCATAGCCCAAGCTTCAATCCATAACTACAAACATAGAAAACCCAAACACACTAACACAAAATCTTCAGATTGATGATCCAAAATTGCCAACCCAAACCAAGGAATCCTTAGATCGAAGACTAAAATTATGAAAATGAGGAGTGGGTTTTTGTTTCTGGTATATATTTATGCGTGGATGAACATGGTGAGTGGGTCTAAAGAAGAAAGAAAGAAAGACGAAACTAGGAAGAAGAGGGGGAAAAAAAACCATGTTGGTGGTGGAGTGGGTTTAATGAAGAAAGAAAGAAAAAGAAAGAATGAAGAAGAAGAAGAAGAAAAGGGCCGTTGGTGGTGGAGTGGGTATGAAGAAGAAAGAAAGAAAGACAAAGAAAAAGTAGTAGGACACTATTTCTTAATAGTGACAAGTCAAGAGAATAGGTCCCACAAGTTTGATTTTTTTACCATTTTGCCACTATCACTCATAATCCATAATCTGAAAACACCAAAATTGTGTTTTCAAATTCCATTATCCAAATTCAAAATTTTGAGTTTTTAAGTTATGGAAATAAACATCCAAAACCAAGCCAAACACTGCATCATTTGTGGGACCCACGAGTTTTGGATGATGGATCATGAAAACTGAGCGATATCACTTAGTTTTTGGACTATCCAAACAAGCTCTTCATCACTCATCACTGATTTTTCATCACTCATCACTCAAAACTAGTGGGTCCCACGAAGCAAACACTTGTTTGGATTTGTTCTGAGTTTTTGTTTTCATTACTCAATTCTCACTAAATTGAGTGATAAGTTATGAAAACTGGAAACAAGTTTTAGGTATTTTTGAGTTATTGAAACTGAGTAACGATGGCACGATTGTAAATTTTGACACACTATGGACCCCACAGTCAGTGTTGTCCCAACACCCACATAAAATCACCAACAACTTTATTTCCAAAGCCTCATACCATATACTCTTCTTCACTTCATTACCCATCCACTGTTTCTTCATCTCTTTAATCTCCACGAACTATAATCCATACGGACCATACCCACCACTCCCTCCCACTCCGGTCTAGGACTCCAGCGACTTGAGAAGACATCAACAGCTATATCTAGCTGATCCGTAGCCTTAGCAAGAGAGAGCCGCTTCCCTCATCACTGCCAATCTCCTTCATCCGACGGTGGGCAAGCTGAACAAGGGTCAAGTAGGAGCACGGGTCAAGTACAGCAGGTGGTGAAGCATGAACTATGGTCTCCCAATATACCCAATGTCCTTAATAAACTTAGAAATCAAAATGAACAAGAGTAGAACTCTAGAAACAAAAAAGTACCTAAACATGTCAATGGGTCCCACATAAAGGTGAGTATTTTGAGTTATGAGAATGAAAAAACTAGTGTCAAACATGCTAGGGATGTAACTTGGGAATTTTTAAGTGATAAGTGATGAGTTATAGAGTAACGAGTAATGAGTGATGAGTGTGCATTTTTTTTCACCCAAACAGCCCCATAGTCTCTCAAGTTTTAAAATTGAGTTATATTAGTTCTTTTACAAATTATCGTTAGCAGTATTATTTACATAGATAACGGAACAATGACTTGACTTTTTTTTAATGATGTAGCATTTTTTTATATTAAAAATCACAAAATAATTTCTCTAGCATGTGCAAGTATAAGAGTTACTCAGCAGATAAAAAAAAATAAAAATAAAAAAAAAAAGGAGAAAGTTGAAGATACAAAAAACCCCTCTCAAGATTCTCTGTTTATTTATTCCTAGCAAAAACCCAAAAGAATCCACCTCACTCTGCCTAACCTACCTACTTCTTTTCTCTCATATTTGTCCTTTTTCACATATCTCTCTTTCTCTCTCTCTTTAAAAATATAAAGCTTTTTTTTAGGGACTTAAAAATATGGGTTGTGTTAACGAGCCCGTTAACAACTTGTTTGCAACTTTTTGTCATTTTTGACAATTTTTTAGCAGTTTTTTTTTTATCCTTTTTGACAATTCTTTTAGAAACTTTTTTTCCTTTTTATTAAGTGGGACCTATGTACAGAAATCTTAACAAGTGCTACACGGTGCTTGTTAACATTTCTCTAAAATTATAAAGGTTGAATTGGACATATAACAAGTCAACAAAAGTCATCTCATCATAAACAAAGTCATTCCATTCCATTGGTATTCGAAGATGGAGGAGGTGAGCGCAGGGGCAAGGATGATGCTAGAACTTTGAGTTAGGAGGGCAGTTTTACGGTTGGTTGTGTGCAGTGATTTCAACATCTAATTCTAATACTTAGCTGCTGAGATTTTTTTTTTTTTTTTTTTTTTGGCTTGTATATTTTGTTTTAGATTTTAGATCTATAATTTTTTTTATGGTCACTAAAATGAGGAAAATATTAGAACTGAAATTTTTTATTTATAAATTACTTATGTAATATGTGGTTACTAATAAGTAAAAAATAATGTAAATGGTGTGCTCATATACGAACCAATAAGAATTTACTACAAAAAAAGTTTGTAAAAATATTATAAAAAAATTTGTAAGTATAGCATTACTCTTAAAAGAATCATTGATATTGTTAAAGAGAAATAAAATGTAATTTTATAAAACAAAATTGCTAAAATTAATATACACATATATATAATAATAATAATAATATATTTTAAAAAAAAATTTAGGTCCACCGGTCCAAGGGTAGCTCCGCCCCTAGCAGGGAGTCATTCCATCTCATACTAGACAAAGTCATTCCATCTCTTGATAAACAACAAAGTCAACATCAACAATAACAGCAACAACACCGTCCTTCTTGTTGCTCCCTTGGAATCTCCCTCTCTTGCCGGCACTCTCGCCCAGTTCCTCAAGCTTTTCACTACCTGTCTGTTTAAATAAACTCTCTCTCTCTCTCTCTAGAGTTTGATGGCTTCCCTTATTAATTGCAATTGGTACCGGGTTGTTAATCAAATTGCCTTAATTTATTTTGTAATTTTTTAATAAAAAATGTCACATAATTAAAAAAAAGTCAAATCATTGTTCTGTTAGCCACATAAGTAACATCATTAACATCAGTCAATAAAAAGACTAATAAAACTCGGTCTTAAAATTTGAGAGACCAATTACACACATAAACTAAATTTGAGGGACTAATATTATAGTTTCACCATTTAAAAAAAAAAAAAAAAGTCAAATCATTGTTCCTTTAGCCACGTAAGTAATACCATTAACGACAGTCAATAAAAAGACTAATAAAACTCGGTCTTAAAATTTGAAAGACCAATTACACACATAAACTAAATTTGAGGGACTAATATTATAGTTTTACCATTTTTTTTTATATATACAAGATATAATTCTACTCTAACCTACTCTAAGTGTATATATGTGTGAAGCTCCCTCTTGGAAACTTGAATTCCGGCTCTTACTCCCACACTCTACAAGCACTTATACTTATAAAGTGATCATCACACCAAAAATGTGTGGTAATAATTTCATCATTTTTAAAATCATAGTCAAAGGTAATAATAATAAATCTAGTTAATAGACGTTCTTAATCATTTATTTTAAGAAAATTTTTATGGAAAATTAAAAAGAATATCAAAACAATTAGTTATTTTCACATTTTTCTATAAAAAAATTTATTATTACATTTGTAAAATCTTAATAATAAGAATGAGTTTAGATACTATTTATTTTGCTAAAATTAAAAAATTATTATTAAAAATATTGTAGATAAATGTAAAAATTAGTTAAAATAATATAATGAGACCCATAAATAATGCAAAAAAAAAATACAATAGACTTCATAAATAATATTAAAAATAAAAGTAAAAATAAAATAAATAGTAAAATAATTTTAATTTTTTATTCTTTTACGTACGGACACTAAAAAAGTTTTACCAAAATACGGTAATAGATGTTAGGCCGAAGACGATTTCGTAAAGTACCGGCCGATATCGCTGGAATATTCTGTTCCGGTATCTTAACAGGTACCGAAGCAAGGCTTAATTGTACCGCCCCAAATACCAGGGTGTACCAGCTCGATTCGGCTGTTCCGGCGGATTTCGAAACTTTTCGGTGATATTTGCATTTCCGGCTAGTACAAATTTAAATGGGTTTTTAAAATTTTAAAAAAAAAACTTTATACTTACAGCAACCATTGGCCATCATTGAAGCATCAGCGTGCCAGATCATCGACAAAATCATCTTCTTCTTCACTTTAGCCACTTAGATCTTCTTTTGAGCCACTGATCTCCCTTCGTCTGCTTCGCTTGTTTTCTTTCTCTACACAATTCACAAGTTTTGAACGTTTTAAATTTTACATTGATGTTGCACTTGTACTAGTCAAGCTGTGGTGCTGTACCCACATTCACCTCATTTTCTCTTGGTTTCTCCGACAAATGCTTTAGTAGGCTTTTATTTTATTTGCTTTTTCCAAAGCACACGTGACTCCTTGGTCCTTATCTCTTCTCTTTAATGCTTATTATGCTTTTCTTTTTTTCTTTCTTTCTTTTTGGTTATTGCTAAGATGGGCAAGTGTCAACTCTTAGTGGCATTTAGTTTTAATTTACTCTATTTAATAAAATACATGGGTCATAGATGGAAATTTAACTATTTTTAAAATGTATTAACAAATTCTATAAGTCCTAAACAACGTAAAAGGGATAGGCTTTAAGAAAATTATTATTATTATTATTATAAATGGCGGTAAATCTAAAACAGTGCTGATAGTATCAAAATATTTCATTCTAATAATTAAATTAAAATGACATCCGGTATTACTCTATTAATTAGATTATAATAAAATACGGTAATAGATGTTTGCGTGTTTTAGCTCACCTTGATCAGTACATTCGTACATTATACTTGACACTAAGTTGTACTTGTACACAGCAGCAGTTGTATAAAGTATATGCATGTACCTTGAAACAGTAGCTGTACTTGTATAGTCACAGCCAAAAAAAAAAAAGGGTTGTACTGAGTATAAAGGTTGATTTTCAGTGCCTAGATTTGTGGCTATTTACATTGACAGTGATCAGACGTGGTTGATAGGCATCAGTATGTGGAGAAGTTAGACACTGACACTCCCATTCCCGGACCCCTCCAAGCTTTGGCTCGTTGTGGCGACAACCTCTGCTTCTAGATCTTGTGGATTTGAATGATGAAGACCTACACCAACTCTTCCAATTTCAAACAATTTGTTCACTTCTTCACTTTCGTGCCATTTTCGAGTTGTCGTTGCCAAACCCTTTAGTGAAGTCCAGTGGTAAAGCCACATTGACACATTGTGGCCAGACTCTGTGGTTCCCCATGGGGTATTTTTTGAGTCATCTCTCACCGCGCGAGAGCGACTAGACACTACAGACCCTTAAAATTTTAGAAATCTCTTTATCATGAATTCCACAAGGATTTATCATATCATATTTTATTTTTCAAAATACAATAATCAAAGAAAACATTAATCCTGATGGGTTTTTTTTGAGCTATCAGATTGAACCATTTAACTCTTTGTATCCTATTCTTCTGCATCTACTTTAACATATTTAACATGATATATATTATAGCTAATATTCAAACATACATATATACATTGATAAGATAAAAAACCAAAAATATTAGATAGGAAATAATTGGTGAATGCAAATATAAAGGATGTGCACGCATGGCATAAACAATAACTCTACAAGCACAATTGAGTACACCTATAATTGTCGTGCATGAATCTTCCCGACCACTTAGAAACTTACTCATAGGCAAAAATAACCCTTCTATGAGTATGATTCCATCCTTGGGGCATATACCAAGATACCGTGCATCAAACATTATCGACTTTCTCTCACATCACCATTTATTGTATGTTACTAATCATCAATCGCATTAAATAAAATTAAACTTGTTCCATCTGCTTGTAGATTTTTGGGACTTCAGTTCTGTAGCATATGTGTCCCTCAGCTGGAATTAGGGGGAAAATCAACTAAACAAACCTATCATATGAGTTCAGGAGGAATTCTAGCAATTTCACTCCTTCCATATAACTCCAACACACAAGTATGCACACTAGAATTAGTGTTACTATACATTTTTTTTATTTTTTGTGAATAGATTGTGGGGGAGAGAAAGTGGAGCTTAAAGTTACTTTGCACTAGTTGATCTTGGACGTATTCAAGCCTTTCACTTCTTCTTCTTCTTTTTCTTTTTCTCTTTTTAAGTAGGATATTAGTATGTCTACACAAGTCCATTTGCGCATGGTTCTTGTCCAAATACTTTCCTCCTTTCGATCTACCCACTCACAAGAATGACATACATTTAGATTTGTAAAAAAAAAAATCAAAATCAAAATTTCACTATGAAATAGCTAGTCTTTGCCGCTTTAAAAATAAACAAAGAAGATCCAAGTATGAAAGGAAAGCATACTAGAAGCATCCAAGATTTTACAAGTTTTGGAATAGAAGTAGAAGAAAAATGGAAAATCTTAAACATGAATTCCTTTCATTTGCTCCTACTAACCAAAAGAATAATTCTAGGAACACATACAATTACACCCAATTTCATAACCTATTAACTTATGAGATTGTGACTAATTGACATGACACTTTTCTAACACTATTGATTATATGGCCCATTACTTTTCATTATTCAATCTTGGTACAAGCTAACAAATTGTGGAATTGATGCTAAATGCATGCATTGAATGGTGACTAGAATTCAATTTATTTCATATTTCAAATCTATTTTTAACATTATAAATCCACACTAAACTAAGATGTGAATTTGAGCATAAAATAAGAAACAAAAACAAAAACGGAACTGAAGAGGATCTTTGTCCATGGACACCTAGGTGCTTGCTTATGTGGAAAGCTTCATGTTGTGTGCAGTCAACAAACACATTTTCTCTACAAAATTGAGACATTGTTATGTGTATTGTTTGGCTGGGGCTAATACATGTGGATAATTTTTCTGGAATACACTGAATTCCAAAGTGTTGTTATCGGTAGAATTCCATGGCAGAGCCTAGCCGACATGTTGATTGTCTCATAGAGACATCATTGCTTGTTTCCTATATTATATATGTTTAATGAGTTTGTGGATTTGATTAACACTTTATGTTGTAAAGCTGTCCACACTGGAATCCAATTCTCTAGTTACACAAAGCGACAAAAAAGATAACTATTTCTTTTCACCATATCAAATCAAGAAGCAAACAAAAACAGAATCCCTCTAGGGTTCTTCAATTATAAGTCTAAAATTCTCTTTTTATCCAAATTTCAGTGGAGCAAAGCTAGGTTCTAATGAAGGATTTGAAATTAGATTTCTAGAAAAAAGGTAGATTACTATAGGTGTGATCTAACATATAGCCATTTTTGGTATAGGCAAAATGCTGGCAGTATTCCTAGAAAAGAATTTGCAGGCCAATAAGTGATTTCAAGTCATGGATGAAAAGAAAAGATGGAGACATCCTTGCCATACTTCACATGATTACTGTTCTGTAGGAGCACTCAAGTGCTTCTCCACTATACCCAACAATACATTTAAATTACAAAGAGTAAAATAAATAAATAAATAAAATCAAAAGGAAAGAAAATAAAGAAAGGAGGCCCCCTCTCCATGTCTTTATATTTGGACACATGCATGAACTAGGTTAAAGTGTAAAACTAAGAGAAAACTCTAGCTAGGAGATGGAGAACTCTAACGGGTGCTCAAGAAAATCAAAGGATGTTTCTCTTCAAGAGCTTAGAGATAGGCTTGCTGAGTTTGCTGAAGTACGAGGATGGGATCAATATCACAGTCCTAGAAATCTCCTTCTAGCACTAGTAAGCACCTAGTATATATCTAAACCAAGTTCGAATTATCATTATCCAATGCAATGATACACTAAATAACCATTTCAATTCATTTTTTCTTATACAATCTCTCTCCCCCCTCCCTCCCTCTTCTTTTTCCTTTTTTCATCGTTTTGATGAACAATAAGTTTTTAAATTGGTTTCACGTGACAAGTTATTATTAGTAATACGATAAAATTAGTGTATGTGGTTGTATCATGTAAAAATAATGTTTGTATTAACCACAATTTGATCACCTCAAGAACATTTGAAAAAATTTGTGTATGTAAGATTGTTGTTTGATGAATATTTGGATTGGTTAGTGCAGGTGGGAGAGGTGGGAGAGCTATCAGAGATATTTCAGTGGAAGGGAGAGGTTGCAAAAGGACTACCCAACTGGAGTTCTGATGATAAGGAGCATTTAGAAGAGGAGATCTCAGACGTTCTGCTCTATCTAGTACGTCTTGCTGATGTTTGTGGGCTAGATCTTGGACAAGCTGCTCTAACAAAAATAGTCAAGAATGCTAAGAAGTACCCTGTTGTGAATCACAACTAGGAGCTTTCCTTCTGGCCTTTTCATATACTATATGTGCTTAGGTTTATTGCACTTCCTTTATGTTTTTCTCTCTTCCCTTCTAAGTATTAGAAGTTTAGAACTATGAGGTGTCTAATGTGTGGGAGAAAACAGTGCAACTAATTTATCCAGCATGTTGGGAGTGAATCTCTACTTGAATATCTTTGTTGTACTCTCTCCTAGCTTGTCGAGCTACGAGTTTTGTTGTTCGGTTAGGATTATGATATTATCCGGTGAAATTATTCAGTGCACTTAGCCAGTGTATTATGCCTTCCTCTTGCGTATAGATTGACCCTACTTATGGGTCTACATATGAGACACATTACTATTTAAGATGGAAGGATAATATATCAGATGTATGAAATAATTTCTCTACTTTGTGGTTTGGCTTAATGACCTAAAATCTTATCAACTTGTCAGATGTCAATACCAAGTGGTGAGAACCTAGGTTCGAATTTCTTTCTCCCCACTTATTATATAGGGGAAAAAAAGAGAAATAGCGATTTTTGTCATTTAGTTCATGACTTATGTCGAACATTTTTCAAGATTCAATGATATTAATAAGTAGAATTTGGATACGCTCTTAGTTGGTGGTAAATTGCTAAAAACATCTAGATGATTCCCACAAAATTTCTCATTTGTCAAAAAAAAAAAAAAATGATATACATATCTATGAAGAATATAAAAGTTCAATTGTTAATAATTATCAGTATTAACCTCATTTAATGAATAGAGAAAAGAGAGAAGCAAAATTGAATTAAGGCTTTGTTTGTTTTGGCATAAAACCTTTTCTATTGGAAACATTCTAAAAATACTTAATTATTTTCTATGTTTTGGTTGTATTCTTGAAAGTGTTCTAAAAAATATTTTCCAACTTTTAGTTCGTACAAAAAATCACAAATTTTCCTTTATTTGTGTAGATATTAAATAACAACTTTTAATTCATCATCTTAAAACATTAATATAGATCAACAAAATTTAACTTAAAAATAAGCTAAATAAAAATAAAACTATTGAAAATTGTACAAATAAGCACAATGAAAGTGAAACCCGATAAATTACTAAAAAAATTAATAAAAACTATCAATGAAGCTTAATAAAAGTAAAAGAAAAAAAAATTGGTTTTTGGAGTGTTTCAATTATATTTTGAGATCTTGAAGGTATTTGAGTCATTTTGGAAGTTTCAATGTTATTTTAGTCATTTTGGAAGTTTTGAAAGTATTTTGATCATTCTGGAGATTTAGGAAGAGGGGGAGTTATCTATTTAAGAGTTCTTAGGTATTTTGGTTATTTAATTTAGAGATTTTCGGGAGTATTTATTCATTTTAAAGGTTTTTAGGGGTATTTTTGGAGTTTTTGATGGTATTTGGATCATTCTGGAGATTTTAGGGTATTATGTCATTTTGGTGCCTTTTAGGGAGTATTTTGGTCATTTAAAATGTTTTGTAGTATTTCTGTCATTTAAGAGGTTTTTAAGGGCATTTTGGTCATTTTGAAGTGTCTTTCTATTATTTTGAAGGTTATTGTGGTATTTTAGTCATTTTGGAGATTTTGAGAGTATTTTTGTCATTTTGAAAGTTATTAGGCAATTTTTCTATTTTGTAGGTTTTAGGGGTTTTATTCTCTTAGGGTGTATTTGGATGGATTTGGAGGGGAGTGGAGTAAGAGAAAAGGGATAAGGTTGGGGTGTTTTATTTACCCTATTTGAATGTCTTTTAAAGGGAAGAGAAAAGGGCATGGGGGATTTTATTTACTCATCCAAATCCATTATGAATTCTTTGTGCAAGATAGAAATACGATTGTTTTAGATTAGGGTTTGGTGTGTTGATTTGAGATGAAATTTTTTTTTATTGCTGCATCTTTATTTTTCCATGTAAATAGTGAAATCTACGCAACTCTATGAATGTAATTATATTGTCTAACCATGTAAATATTATATTTTGTGATTGTTTTCTTTGGCACATATTTTTCTCTATTTTTGCATCTCATAGATCTGAGAATTTCATGTATATTTTCTTCAATCCTCCCCTTTCATTCTCCCTTATACCCTCTACTCCCTTCAAAGACATGCCTTTCAGGGCATTTATACTTTCTTGTACAGTTAGAAGGTAGCTAGCTAGTGTTAAAAGCCTTGTAGTTTAAATGGTACTTTCTAGTGTTTTCAAGTGACGTTTAGAGTTTAAATTCCCTCTCTCCCATATATCAAATTATATAAAGAATTTGGTTAACGGGTGTCCTTAGAGTATTTGTTAATGGACCATTTAAAAAAAATTAATACCACTTTCATGGGAAAATATAAAAAGCTATGAAAAAAAAAATTAGTTACTTCTTTTCTTTTTCTATAAAATGTTTCTAAAAATAATTTCTAAACCTATACCCTTAGTGCATCCATTAACTTTTCCCTTACATAAATAATTATATCTTTTTAGGTGCCTTGGAGCTAGCATATCCGCATGCGAACTTATCAATCTGGATCTTCCTGCCATGGTAATGTCTGGTAATCCATTTCTCCTTATCATTGAATCCCTACCGTTTATGGTTGTTGATGTCTTTATCCTCCCAATCATCATCATTCATAACCATCATCAAGTTACAATGATTCGAAATGGAACATCATAATAATTGTTAAAGGGTTGTTGATTAATGTTAATGGCCTTTCCTTATCTACATGGTCATTGACTAAGTTTAATTGTAATCGTTTAAACTGGCCACTAATCACTAGATACGGTTTTGAAGTTGTAATGGCCCAAAGCGCATTTGAAATTATGAAGATAATAATTATCCAAAAAGTGTGTTTGGTGGGGATGATTTACTTTGGAGATCTTGCCGGAACTCATCATTTGAAACTGGGAAATATATATGGGAATGTTCCTAATAATGGTTTGGCATACCACAAAGAATGATCAGGTTTCATTTGTTCAATTTTGTAAAACTTAGATTCAGCAGTTCATAATTATATATCATCATAATCGCCATTAGCCTTCATTGTCGTCATTAATATCATCATAATCCCCATTGTAATGTCATCCTAAAATCATTATTACCCCGCAATTAGCGATAATCACAACTTCATTGAACATTCTCTATTCTATTTTAACTTTCGGAAAATGTTAACAGATTCCCTCTTAACATCTTTTTATATTTTTCATAAAAATGATACAAAAAATTTCTTAAAATTATCTTTTGATAAATACTCTAAGAACACATATTAATAGACCCTTTTAACTTGAACATTTTCTATTAAAAAAAAAAAAAAAACAAACAAACAAACAAACAAACTTATACCTTGGAACTTTAGTCTGTGCTGATGTCGGCATTAGCAATGATATGATAGGTAATCCGTAGTTAGCAATGATATGATAGGTAATCCGTAGTTAACTTTGCATAAGGAAAAATGAAACGTTTGCCAATGAAATGAAGAAAGTTTAGGAAAAAGCCAATATAATGGCATTGGTCTACTTGACTAGCTTTCCATCATTAGAGTAGCTAGGAAAAAAAACAAAGAAAATAAAGACAAGGAAAAACAAACATGTTATTTAAAAAAAAAAAAAAAATGCAGAAAGGTCGGTTGCCAAACATTAGGCACTTCTTCATAAAAAAATACAAAGAATGATATAGAAACTTAGATATTGACTCTATTCTTGCTTTATCTTGGCTAACTTCTTCTTTTTTTCTTTTTTCTTTTTTTGATGGGATTGGCTAACTTCTTTTGGTGTGATAGAGCCATTTTTTGGCACCTCTTATTTTTTATTGCAGGCCCTTATTGGAGTCTGATTGGACCGCCCATCTACATCACGTCTTCTAAAAGGCTAACGAAGTGGAGATGGCCTGACTAAGAGCAAGTGTATAGACTAAAAGAATATAATCACCGCCCAATTTTTGTATTATCCAATTATATATGGAATCTTACCATATGGTCCCTTTTGTAACTAGCCATCTATCTGATACGGCTCTAGGATAGCTATACTTGCTCTTATTATATATAAATAAACCCTTCTTTTCACACACAAAAAAAAAAAAAATTAAAAACAAAGAATAAAATAGATGTATCAAAGAAAATAATGACAAGAAAACAAACATGTTATTTTTGAAAATTGCAGAAATATCGGATTCTTCTTCATAAAAGTGCACAGAATAAAATCTCAAAGAGTGGACGGATAAGGAGAGTTTTCATTGTGAGAGGATAACATGAAGTCAACATAAGGAGAGAATCGGATTCTAAAATGATATATTTATGTTTAAAGCCCAAATTCCAGGCCCAGGAGGAGTCCATAAACAACAACAGCCCATTGCTCCACTAGAATACTTTTTCTCACTCCGACAATGATTAGAGAGAAAGTCACAATAGTCACAAACCCAATGTCCACTTCATCCCTAATGAGGCCTCCAGCCCCTGCTTGTCCTGGGCTATCTTGGGGAACTGAGTTAATAAAAGGCTTTGTTGTTGCTAAAACAAAACTAGTTGTCCTGTGTTTGAGAAAATATTCTACATTCCTTCTCATTTTATTTCAATAACTCTATATTTGTTTCGCTGAAAAATTTTCTATAAAAATAATTTTTCACATTTTTTGTTGTTTGGTAGCACAAAAAAAAAAAAATTTGTTCAACGGAAAACTATTTTTAGTCAAAGGAAAATCCTAATAAAAATAAGGCTTATTTTCTATAGGTTATTTCAATAATTTGTTTTTGGAAAACAATCTCTCTCTCACACATTGCATACTTGCATCTCCTATAAATATTATTTTCATCTGTAGCTACGGGAAACAAAAAATTTTGGTGCTCTCTCTCTCTCTCTCTCTCCCCTTTACTTTTTCTCTCCTCACACCCTCATCATCACTAGCTCTTGTCTCTCTTCTTCTCATAAATCTCTCTCTCTCTCTATCTCTCTCTCTCTCTCTCTCCATAAGATATTTTTCTAAAAAATGCGTTTTGAAAAATAAATCATTTTCCAAAAAATGTTAATTCTGAAACAAACTGAGCATAAGTCTAATGCCACAACAAGTTTCACAAATCACAAATCACAAGTTTCACAAATCACAATATTAACCAGTTAGTAATGTTACACTAAGGCTACCGCTTTTAAAATATATATGTAAAGTAAATTGAATTTTTTGTGTGTTAATTCTTAGTATAGTTGATTTTATTTTATTTCTGAAAACCAATTATTTCAGCTGTTGACAAGAGGTGATTGATGATCTTGTCAAATGGGCCTTCAGATTTCTTGGGTCATTCTGCCGAAAGCTAATTCCGAGTTATATGTGATCAAAGTTCCAGCTTTTCGGATTTTTGTTTCCTCTCTCTCTGTCTCTCTTTCTCTCTCTCTCTCAATGACGATGTTGGTCCTAAAGTGCCCAAAGAGTATATAAATAAAGCCCCCACTTTCTTTCTTTTTTTGGAGAAAAAATAAAGCCCCCACTTTTTTTTTAATGGTAATAAAGCCCCCACTTAATGGATGATCTTAGAACACTTGTTAATGGACCATTTTATAAAAATTTTAATGCAACTTTCTAAGGAAATATAAAAAGCTATAAAAAATTTTTATTTTTTTCTTTTTTCGTTTTCCATAAAAAGTTTTTAAAAAGTCATAAATGTATGAAAAATAGAGAATGAAACTTCTTTTTATATATAGGTATAATAGAACTTCAACATATGGTCACTCTTTCTCTTCATTATTATGTCAAGCTACCAATTGGTTTTTGGTATAGGCAGGATTTAAATACCAAATCTCTTACTCGATAACAAAAAACTTTACTTATTGAACCAAATTAAAAAAAAATACTAAAAATGCAAATTGCACCTTCTGTTTGACTAAAATTCATTATAGTCTTCTAACTTTACTTTAATTCAATTAAGTTCTCTAAATTTCAAATCTATTCAATTCAGGTCTTCTGTCTAATTTCATTTTTTAAAAATGCCATTAAAAAAAAAAATTTCTCATATAAAAAAATCCATAAAATTAATAAAAATATCTTATAGATTTTTATGTGAGATTTTTTTTTAATAAATATTTTTTATTAGTTAATTGCATACTTAATGGTAATATTTTAATAGAATTGGATAAAAGACTTAAATTGAATAAAATTGAAATTTACAAGAAGTAAAGTTAGAGCAAGGGTGCAATTTGCTTTTTTTCTTTTTTTTTTCTTTTTTTTTTTTAACTTTAATTTTATTTTATTTTGATAAACCATCTTCATTAAAGACTAAACAGAAGAGAAAAAGGTAGGACAGCCTACAAGCTTCCAAGATAGGAGGAGGCAGATTACACACTATTACAAGGGAATCCTATTTTTAAGAGCAACAATGTATTTAGCAGCAGAATGAGCTGCTGAGTTTAGAAACCTCTTAACCCAGCATAACTCACAACTAACAAAAAAATACACTTAAATTAAAAGTGTTACAAATGATAGAAGAGATAGAACAGTCAATTGGTTCTTCCTCTTTAGACAGGACATCAAAACATATTTTTACATCCCCTTCAACTATAATGTTGCACAAATTTTCAAAAATAGCAAAGTTTAATGCCCATAAAATCACAACTGCTTCAACTTGAGTAGGAGCACATAAGTCATGAATTTTAGTCCATACCTTTAATACCTCTCCAAACTCATTTCTAGCCACCACAACTGAGGAGGTAAAATCTTGTGAGATAGCAGCATCAACATTCAATTTTATATAGTTTTTAATTATATTTGAAAGTGTGTTATTTATAGTTACTATTACTAAAGTATATGGGGTCCTCTAACCCTATAGTGCTTGGTTCCAATAAATTCTTGAACATCCATAAGCCAACCAAAGAGTGACAAAGAAAGGCTTGTCCACCACATTAATATATACTTGTCTCCACACCCAATTACACCCCCTCATAGAAAATGCAATATTCTGTCTGTCAAGTGAGGGCCCAAGGCCCAAGGGGTAGAAGATCTAGAAAAGTGAGTGAGACTCAGCCAGGTGGCCAGGTCACAGGAATATGATGATTAAGAGGGCAAAACAGTAATCTAACACAAAAAATGGCATTCATGTAATTTTGTGTAGATTTGATGTCTAGTTATTTTTGAAAAGCCAGTCCACGAAGGTCCCACATTGGGATTGGACAGGTGGGCCCAGGCTGGAATTTTCGGGCCGCAATACGTAAAAAATAGAAGGAAAAATGGTACGAAGTACTACGAACTAACTATTAATATTCTTTTTTTGGTAAACAAATAACTATTAACATTCATCGTTCTGTTCCCTCGGGATTGTCTGAATTTAACAAAAGATCATAAAAATGTTGAATGTAGTGAAAATTTTTCACAATGCTTTTTCAAGGAAATCAAAGTTTTTATTTATTTATTTATTTATTTTTAATTTTAAGCTCATTAAGGAAAATTTACTCGGAAGTTGGTTTTGGAAAGCACAAAGAACTTATTTTTTGAAACCCATTTTTGAGAACTTACTTTGGAAACAATTTGTTAAACATCTTTTGAAAATAAGTTCTAAATCTCTTGAGAAATCCATCTTTGGAAATAGGGTTTGAAAAGCATTTTGAAAAGTTCTTTGTAAAACATTTTTTTAGAGAGTTCTAGCTCAAGCCTTTACACTAACTAGAAAGTTACCCACATGAGAATCTTCACATAGAACACATAAATCTTTTCTTTTCTTTTCTTTTTTTGAGCAAAACATGGAACACATAAATCTAAGTAAATAAGCATGGAAAATTAATAGAATCTATCACATATTTATCTATTATAACACACTAATTTAAAATCTATCATTTTCAAGCTATTTACACGTATCAAACATAGATATATGAACTAATCATGTACATAAATAAATATGGATAGTTTTATTTGCAAGTTGCAACTAAGCAAGCACTAGCTCAAGCATTATTTGGCTTCATACCTGCCTTCACACATACAGATAGATCAATGAATGTAAGGGCCAAAGTATTTATATGACAATAGATATAACCATAATCATCCAAGTACTAATTATCTTTTTTAAGCTCATTAAGGAAAATTTACTCGGAAGTTGGTTTTGGAAAGCACAAAGAACTTATTTTTTGAAACCCATTTTTGAGAACTTACTTTGGAAACAATTTGTTAAACATCTTTTGAAAATAAGTTCTAAATCTCTTGAGAAATCCATCTTTGGAAATAGGGTTTGAAAAGCATTTTGAAAAGTTCTTTGTAAAACATTTTTTTAGAGAGTTCTAGCTCAAGCCTTTACACTAACTAGAAAGTTACCCACATGAGAATCTTCACATAGAACACATAAATCTTTTCTTTTCTTTTCTTTTTTTGAGCAAAACATGGAACACATAAATCTAAGTAAATAAGCATGGAAAATTAATAGAATCTATCACATATTTATCTATTATAACACACTAATTTAAAATCTATCATTTTCAAGCTATTTACACGTATCAAACATAGATATATGAACTAATCATGTACATAAATAAATATGGATAGCTTTATTTGCAAGTTGCAACTAAGCAAGCACTAGCTCAAGCATTATTTGGCTTCATACCTGCCTTCACACATACAGATAGATCAATGAATGTAAGGGCCAAAGTATTTATATGACAATAGATATAACCATAATCATCCAAGTACTAATTATCTCATACCCATCAATTTCACAAGCATATCAACATGTATTCCAAGCAAATCTCACAAATACATGTCTAATCTAATGAGCAAGAGACTAATTGCATACTTTCATCATATCCAAAACCATGTAAAAAAGCTATACAAAACATCATGGAAGTGTAAATCTATAAATGCTAAAGGGGGAATGCATGTTGTTGCATATGCAAGCATGTAGCCATGTCTGGAAGCTTGTGATTTAGCAAATATAATCAAAGCATGTAATTAATGTATTGATCTAAGCATTGAATCAGGGAAATAACATATTAATCACACAAACATAAACATCTATATATGCTAATCACAATAACAAAGCACGTCCTTATTTAATTAGAAAGCATTAACCAGTTCTAGTTAATTTAACTGGTAAAGTCTCTTATGGTTAAATAAAATATTTGAGGTTTGATTACTGTCTACACCAAAAACTAATTAGTACCCTAGTCTAATGATAAAAGAAAATCATCAGAAGTGAACATTATAGGTTAAAACTATCTCTAGAGGGGGAAAAAAACTAGAAAGCATTAAAACTAATAGAGAAATAATGAGACTAAGAAGCTTACTTAAGATGGTGATTAGGAGGCTAATGGAGGCATTAATTAAGGGCTGGAATTTTTAGAGAGAGAATTTTTGGATCTAGGTCTAAGGTTAAAATTGATGAGAATTGATGGCGGAATGATGATTTATTTGAAGGGAAAATGGGCTAAGATCTTGCTCATCCCCACCATTAGCCAGGTGCATGATGGGGATGGGCAAAATCTTCAGCCCAAGTTTCCACAACCTTCCACGATATTCCAGCCAATTTTAGTCTCATTTTTCCCATTTTCAAGTCTCATCGTTGAGCACTCTTTTAAAGGCACTCTAGAACTCCAATTTTTGAGTTCTTGTTGCCATTGGAAAGGTCTTGCATCCTACTTTCCAAAGCTAATTGATTTATTCCATTTGGGGCAGTGGTTGCGGAGATATTTTAGTAGAAAATACGGTGGTTCAACATATAAATTTGCAATGATAACTTTTTGTCTATCTTATGCATTCAATACCTTCTAATTCAAAGATAATCTTGATGAGCCATTTGTTCCAAGATGTAAATAATTGATCATACTCCATGAAAGTACCATCTTTTCGGATCATCCATGGCTGAAACACAAACAGATTTTTGACAAAGATACCCTAAAAAGCCAATTTTGGACCCAAAAAATGGGTTTTGTTCAATTTGTTCTAACTTTGCGAACTTATTTTATGGCCTATCAGGCCTCCATTTTTGTCAATTGATGTGTCACTAGAAAGGTTGTGATGTCTATTTTATAAAAATATCCACTTTATAGCTCAAATTTTAAGATTTGGCAAGTTGGAGGATTTAGAAAATAGTTTCAAACACAAGTTTGTATTTGAAAGTTTCCGCTTTAATATTTTTGTAAATTCTATATTATGCATGTGGAATTTTTGCCATAAAAGCATGTCAAATCAAAGACATCATGGGACCTTTTAAACAATTCATCATTTGGGTCAATTGGTGGTTGTTTGATTATAATTTAATCAAGATTAAACTGTAATCAAGTTTATGTCACATGCAAAAATCGCTAGGTCTTTTTGGCAAAGTTTTAATATTTGAGTGATATCTTGTTTATTTTGACTCCAATCTAGGCCAGTAAGTTGTCATTTTAAAGGAAATTAATTTGATTTTTCTCATAAACACAAATTTATTCTAATGGTCAGATTTTTGGTTAAACCTTGGTCAAAGATTGATTAGAGATTGGTTAAATTTGGTCTAAATTGGTCAAATAGTTTTACATGAAAAGACAAAATTTGGAGGTTGGATGATTTTTGGGCTATATTAACTATTAATTAGCTTGGTCAAACTTTGTTAAAAGTGTAATTTTTGGCTTTTTAGTGTTTAAATTGACATTTTGGCACACAAATCGATACTAAACAAAATATGATATCAACAAGATGTACATGCAAATGCACAACGCCACTAGATTTTTCATTTTTGTGGTGAAAATAATGTGAGATTCAATAGGATTTTTGCAATTGAAATTTTGCTTGGATACCACATGACCGATAGTAATACCCTCAAACAAACTAGGAACCAACCTACCACACAACGGACCTCATTATTTTTGTGAGGTCCCATATACTTCCCAAGAATAATGAAAACTTAATTATGTTTTGGATTAAATATGGTTAGTTTCTTTGGGCAACATTGAGATTTCCAATATATTATACTTTGCTGCTAACTAACCAGAATCTTGCAAAACCCTTAAAATATTTATAAAAAAAAAAATGATTGAACCAATTGATTTTACACCAACTCCTTATCAAAACTATTAATTAGTGTGATTACACATGCACCATTGTTGATGTATACACAACACCATTGAGAGATTTGGTGGAGGACTTTCCACAAAGATTAAAAAAAAAAAAGATGATAGCAGAACAAAGCCAACTCTATCAATACAAAACTTTATAGTACACAAGATATTTATTTTTTTAGTAAAAACTAATCATACCCTATTAATTAATTAATTAATTAATCCTTAAAACCAAAAGATATAATGGAAATTACTATGTTAGCCCCCAATATTATCACATCATGGACATAAAGACTACCCTACAACTAGAAGGCTACAATAGATTAGGAGGATCACAAAACTTTGCTATAAAATTTAGGCCAAGTAAAAAATATATAATACTTAAAAAAAGGAAAGATTCCCACACTTTGTACCAACCATACAACCAATTTGGGCTAAAAGTCTATAGAAAATGTAAGTGTGAAGGAATAGGTCAATTCAAAACTTGTTTTTTGTAGAGTGATATGAAAAGCTTCTTTGTTAAACAAAAAAAGTTCGATTTGAGAATATATATCTTTTTCTGGAAGCAGATTTGGGCATATCTTGGTCATCAAGTACTAGAGCTTCTTTCTTTGTTTGCAAGTTTATAAAAAATTTATCACATAATGTAAAAAAAAAAAAAATGGTATGTGCATGATGGGGATGGGCAAAATCTTCAGCCCAAGTTTCCACAACCTTCCACGATATTCCAGCCAATTTTAGTCTCATTTTTCCCATTTTCAAGTCTCATCGTTGAGCACTCTTTTAAAGGCACTCTAGAACTCCAATTTTTGAGTTCTTGTTGCCATTGGAAAGGTCTTGCATCCTACTTTCCAAAGCTAATTGATTTATTCCATTTGGGGCAGTGGTTGCGGAGATATTTTAGTAGAAAATACGGTGGTTCAACATATAAATTTGCAATGATAACTTTTTGTCTATCTTATGCATTCAGTACCTTCTAATTCAAAGATAATCTTGATGAGCCATTTGTTCCAAGATGTAAATAATTGATCATACTCCATGAAAGTACCATCTTTTCGGATCATCCATGGCTGAAACACAAACAGATTTTTGACAAAGATACCCTAAAAAGCCAATTTTGGACCCAAAAAATGGGTTTTGTTCAATTTGTTCTAACTTTGCGAACTTATTTTATGGCCTATCAGGCCTCCATTTTTGTCAATTGATGTGTCACTAGAAAGGTTGTGATGTCTATTTTATAAAAATATCCACTTTATAGCTCAAATTTTAAGATTTGGCAAGTTGGAGGATTTAGAAAATAGTTTCAAACACAAGTTTGTATTTGAAAGTTTCCGCTTTAATATTTTTGTAAATTCTATATTATGCATGTGGAATTTTTGCCATAAAAGCATGTCAAATCAAAGACATCATGGGTCCGTTTGGATAGCACTTATTGTTGCTGAAAGTTGATAAAAACTGATTGTTGCTGAAAACACTGTAGCAAAATAATTTTTAAATGTGTGAATAGTGTTGTGGGACCCACTTTTAATATTAAATATTGCGTGAACAGTGCATGAACAGTGCGTGAACAGTGCACGCACAGTACATGCACAGTAAATTTTGTCCCCCGCGGCAAAAAAGAAAAAAAAAAAAACACAAACCGCAACTTTACTTTGAGTAAGAAACAGTGCTATCCAAACGCAGGCCATGGGACCTTTTAAACAATTCATCATTTGGGTCAATTGGTGGTTGTTTGATTATGCCTGGGTTTGGATACAGCGTTAAGCTGCGGCGCGTTTCTGAAATCGCGTTTTCTCTCTTTTTTTTTTCTTTTTTTTTTTCTTTTCTTCCGCACCTGTTGACTTTGGGGACAAAATTTACTGTGTGTGTACTGTGCGTGCACTGTTCACGCACTGTTCACGTCATATTTAATATTAAAAGTGGGTCCTACAACACTATTCACACATTTAAAAATTATTTTGCTACAGTATTTTCAGTAACAATCAGTTTTTATCAACTTTCAGCAACAATAAGTGCTATCCAAACGGATCATATAATTTAATCAAAATTAAACTGTAATCAAGTTTATGTCACATGCAAAAATTGCTAGGTCTTTTTGGCAAAGTTTTAATATTTGAGTGATATCTTGTTTATTTTGACTCCAATCTAGGCCTGTAAGTTGTCATTTTAAAGGAAATTAATTTGATTTTTCTCATAAACACAAATTTATTCTAATGGTCAGATTTTTGGTTAAACCTTGGTCAAAGATTGATTAGAGATTGGTTAAATTTGGTCTAAATTGGTCAAATAGTTTTACATGAAGAGACAAAATTTGGAGGTTGGATGATTTTTGGGCTATATTAACTATTAATTAGCTTGGTCAAACTTTGTTAAAAGTGTAATTTTTGGCTTTTTAGTGTTTAAATTGACATTTTGGCACACAAATCGATACTAAACAAAATATGATATCAACAAGATGTACATGCAAATGCACAACGCCACTAGATTTTTCATTTTTGTGGTGAAAATAATGTGAGATTCAATAGGATTTTTGCAATAGAAATTTTGCTTGGATACCACAGGACCGATAGTAATACCCTCAAACAAACTAGGAACCAACCTACCACACAACGGACCTCATTATTTTTGTGAGGTCCCATATACTTCCCAAGAATAATGAAAACTTAATTATGTTTTGGATTAAATATGGTTAGTTTCTTTGGGCAACATTGAGATTTCCAATATATTATACTTTGCTGCTAACTAACCAGAATCTTGCAAGACCCTTAAAATATTTATTAAAAAAAAAATGATTGAACCAATTGATTTTACACCAACTCCTTATCAAAACTATTAATTAGTGTGATTACACATGCACCATTATTGATGTATACACAACACCATTGAGAGATTTGGTGGAGGACTTTCCACAAAGATTAAAAAAAAAAGATGATAGCAGAACAAAGCTAACTCTATCAATACAAAACTTTATAGTACACAAGATATTTATTTTTTTAGTAAAAACTAATCATACCCTATTAATTAATTAATTAATTAATCCTTAAAACCAAAAGATATAATGGAAATTACTATGTTAGCCCCCAATATTATCACATCATGGACGTAAAGACTACCCTACAACTTTTTTTTTTTGAGAAACGACTACCCTACAACTAGAAGGCTACAATAGATTAGGAGGATCACAAAACTTTGCTATAAAATTTAGGCCAAGTAAAAAATATATAATACTAAAAAAAAGGAAAGATTCCCACACTTTGTACCAACCATACAACCAATTTGGGCTAAAAGTCTATAGAAAATGTAAGTGTGAAGGAATAGGTCAATTCAAAACTTGTTTTTTGTAGAGTGATATGAAAAGCTTCTTTGTTAAACAAAAAAAGTTCGATTTGAGAATATATATCTTTTTCTGGAAGCAGATTTGGGCATATCTTGGTCATCAAGTACTAGAGCTTCTTTCTTTGTTTGCAAGTTTATAAAAAATTTATCACATAATGTTAAAAAAAAATGGTAAATAATATATATATATATATATATATAGTATTCCAAATATGTTGACCTCAAATATGTGAAATTTGGTGTTGGTCTTGTCTTACTTCTTTTGTAGTCTTTTCTGTCATGTACTGCCTTCAACGTGGACTCATTTTTTATTCCTTCTTGCCAATTTCATTGCATATTGAATTCTAGCTCTAGCTCTTTATTTGTTTTTTTCTTACTATTATTATACCAATTTTTAACTTGTAACTAGTTGAAGTAACAAATTAACAACTCTACAGCATTCATCTCATTGTCCCGTTTAATCTTTTTACTTTATTCTTAGTAGACATATGACATCAATAGATATGATTAGTCACTAAAATAACTTATCTATTAAAAATGACATCACTAGTACTGTTAATTGGCCGACTGCTTTTGGCTGATTAGTCACAAAATTGTTGGTAATCAATCGTTGTAATCTTCTTTCTCACTACTTGGGTTAATTTGAAATATCCATCTAGATATCTAAACTGTAGGATCCACCGTTATGCGAAAAGTCAAAAAATAATGTAGAATAGATTACAGAAATATCAAATGCTAATAACAAGAATATTATATGGACAAAAAAACAGTGTAATTATATTCTAATAGCTGTAACATGGCTTATTCTTTTCATTAACATGAGAAGATATTCGTAGTTATCTACATAATGTTTTTTTATTATTACATTGATGCAAAAGAATTTTGTTATATCTTTGCACAAAGAGTAGATATATGGATATATAGGGCAATATTGTTTAACTTTTCTTGCAGGGCAAGCTTAGTTTTCGGATTAAAATTTGGGGAATGTTGACAGTCAAAGCATGCAAGTGGTCTCTTATCTAAAGTGGAATATTTTCTAAAATAGGAAGAAGACAATAATATAATGATGTATTTAGAGATATATAAGCAAGGCGGAAACAAGATAATTAACATGGTTCGGCTTGATAGTATAGTCTATAGCAAAATACCTCGGTAGTTACAGATTGAACAAACAATTCAATGTAATATAAATGCATGCAACCGTTAAGTTCGAGCTCTATGCATGTTAGACACATTGACGGTATTTTTTGGGGGTAGTTACTCACTTTGATATTTGGACCCAAAAGCTTAATTAAAATTTATTAAAGATAAAAATAAAAATAAAAGAATCATTTAATCAATATTCTAACATCCACTCTTATTAGCGGGTTAAAAAAAAAATTGAATTTTCTAAAGATCAAATCTTCGTCTGAAAAATAGCACAACGATAAGAAATCTCTTGTTCGTCTAGCTTTTTGTCTATTGTTTCACCTTAGTTTTTTTCTCATAAGTAACAAAACTCAAAGAAAAAAAATAAATAAATAAAAAGCTAACTTTTTTTTTTTTGGTCTCACCATGTAATTATATTCTAATAGCTGTAACATGGCTTATTCTTTTCATTAACATGAGAAGATATTCGTAATTATCTACATAATGTTTTTTTATTATTACATTGATGCAAAAGAATTTTGTTATATCTTTGCACGAAGAGTAGATATATGGATATATAGGGCAATATTGTTTAACTTTTCTTGCAGGGCAAGCTTAGTTTTCGGATTAAAATTTGGGGAATGTTGACAGTCAAAGCATGCAAGTGGTCTCTTATCTAAAGTAGAATATTTTCTAAAATAGGAAGAAGACAATAATATAATGATGTATTTAGAGATATATAAGCAAGGCGGAAACAAGATAATTAACATGGTTCGGCTTAATAGTATAGTCTATAGCAAAATACCTCGATAGTTACAGATTGAACAAACAATTCAATGTAATATAAATGCATGCAACCGTTAAGTTCGAGCTCTATGCATGTTAGACACGTTGACGGTATTCTTTGGGGGTAGTTACTCACTTTGATATTTGGACCCAAAAGCTTAATTAAAATTTATTAAAGATAAAAAAAAATTAAAAAAAAATATAAGAATCATTTAATCAATATTCTAACATCCACTCTTATTAGCGGGTTAAAAAAAAACTGAATTTTCTAAAGATCAAATCTTCATCTGAAAAATAGCACAATGATAAGAAATCTCTTGTTCTTCTAGCTTTTTGTCTATTGTTTCACCTTAGTTTTTTTCTAATAAGTAACAAAACTAAAAAATAATAATAATAATAATAAATAAATAAAAAGCTAACTTTTTTTTTTTGGTCTCACCATTAACAAATATACTAACGAAAATTACCAAATGCCAAATAGGTATTTTTAGTGCAACATTAAAAAAAAAAAATGTGCAGACAAAGTCTTAGAATTATGAACATCGCAAAAGCTAAGGGTTTAATGGTTGAAGTCGCTATAACGTGTTCTATACTCCTTCAAATTCGTGGATGCTTGTTCTAATCAATGCATAAGTGTAGTTGTAACTAACTTCTTCTTCTTTTTTCTTTTTCTTTTTTCCTTCTTTTTTTCTTCTTCTTCTTCCAATTATTCCAATTATTGAGATGATAATCATGATATTCTATGATGATGTACCATAAAAATGATAACATATCTTCCTCTTCTTCCATTATTTTTATTTATTTATTTATTTTTATATATCAACTTTGAGTAATATTAGAGACATAATTCTTTTCTTTAAAAAAAAATAGAGACATAATTTTATCACAATTATTTAAATCTGTAAGTGATAAAACATCACTTGCACATGACCCATAGGCCACAGCTAATATTATTTTTATTATATTTAAATTGTGTGAAGTTGTCAAGATTCAAGAAAAATATTGTAAAATTTTTTATGTTACTAATTTATTATTGGGTTCTATTAAAGTGTCTCTTTAGGATATTTGGTAATAAACAATTTTAAAAAAATTTTAATATTATTTTCACGGAAAATATAAAAATATGTAAAAAAAAGTCAATTTTTTTTCCATAAAATTTTCTATAAATATTTACTAAAACAATGTCCTTTAACCTTTTTTTTCCTTTATTATTTAGTAATATTTACTAAAAAAAAAGGGGATTCTGACCAAAATTTGATGCGATAATTTAGAATGGTGAGATTTCATTCTATTTTATTTTTGCTGAATAGAAATTATTAAATTGACTAGCCAGCAGTACTTTCAATTATAATTTGTTAAAGAAAGAGTGAAGAATCATTTAATCAATAGTGATAAGTTTTAAGGTTACTCATAAACGAGGTGATTAGAATAGGTCACCTTCCATTTAATGCTAACAACAAGATACGTCGCTTTTATTAGTTCTTTTTACTTCTTTTCTTTTTCTTTATTGAAAAAAGGAAATTCTCAGATAATGCCCAAATTGTCCGCTACTTTTTCTGAAATAAAAGTTATAAAACTCTTTAACCAAAAAAAAAAAAAAAAGGTTATAAAACTCAAAATTACAGGGTCAATTAAGTAATTCTCAGGCATTGAAAATGGAAATTCACAAAATCAGCATGCTTTGCTTGATTGTTTGAAACTCGTAAAAGGGCCCCATTGCTGATTACTATAGTATTTGTTTATTAATGTTTTTATTATTTTAAAAAAAAAAAAACAGAGCATTATTATAATAAAATATTACTAAAATTCAATTGAACTAGATATTAAAATTGTCTAAGGAATGAGATTGGTTTTTATGTCTAAATTGGCGTGTATTGCAACGTTGTCTTATTTTATTTATTTCTATTTTTATTTTTATTTTTATTTTATATAAGAAAGTGGCGTATCAGTTTTTTTATTAGAATATTTCACTGTTTATTTACGATATATTCCAAATACATCATTTACTTAAACTGGAATAGATTCAACCTAAAATTTCTGGATTTACATTGAGTTTTAGACCAATGAGTACACTATTAAAGCATATGTGAACTTATTTTAAGAGAAATGTTAAAGACACACATTTTTACATCTAATTTCACACTCTGTTTACGTGTCAACTTTAAATTTTAGTTCATGGTTAATGTTTTTATTATTTTAAAAAAAAAAAAACAGAGCATTATTATAATAAAATATTACTAAAATTCAATTGAACTAGATATTAAAATTGTCTAAGGAATGAGATTGGTTTTTATGTCTAAATTGGCGTGTATTGCAACGTTGTCTTATTTTATTTATTTCTATTTTTATTTTTATTTTTATTTTATATAAGAAAGTGGCGTATCAGTTTTTTTATTAGAATATTTCACTGTTTATTTACGATATATTCCAAATACATCATTTACTTAAACTGGAATAGATTCAACCTAAAATTTCTGGATTTACATTGAGTTTTAGACCAATGAGTACACTATTAAAGCATATGTGAACTTATTTTAAGAGAAATGTTAAAGACACACATTTTTACATCTAATTTCACACTCTGTTTACGTGTCAACTTTAAATTTTAGTTCATGGAATAAACTATGTGAAAATATTAAAATCCAACAAAGAGTTAACATATAAGCAACGCGTGAATTTGAGTGTAAAAATTGGTATGTCCTTAACATTTCTTTTTATCTAAGTTTAATTTTAATTTTCTCATAATTAATATATTTATTATTATTATTTTATGTTTTACAAAATAAAATATTATAAATGATTTTTTTAATTGGGTACCAGAAACAAAAGTGATAGATAGAATCTAGAGCCTAGTCACCTACCTCAATTTACTCACACACACAGTGTGCCTGAGAAATCCAAAAAACAAAACATAAATGAGCAGGAGATGAAAAAGAAGGGTGTTGACAACTTCCATGTCCCTTCTCATGTAAGTTTCGTTTGTTTCTGTGGATTTTCTTATCTGGGATTTCTCTCTCTCTCTCTCTCTCTCTCTCTCTCTCTCTCTAAATCTTCCTACAGAGAATGGCCCAGTAGATCCAAATCCCCATTTTTATGTAGCTTTTCATGGCCAATTGAATGACACCCTTTTATTATTAAATCTTTTTGGATTCTTAAGCTCTTTTGGGTTGCTGTGTTTTTTTTTTTGCTTCCTGATTAATGGGTTTCTTTTGGTTTTGCTAGCTTTTTTTTGTGCTGCAGAGCTAAGTTATGACTTGTGGAATGAGTGAACCCAATGATGGATTTTTTAAGATGAGATGGCAGAGAATTGTTTTTTTCACTTTTTTCTAAGGTAAGTTTTAAGATTTTAACTGATTTTATGCTTCAAGATCGTTTTTTTTCCAATGGGTTTGTTTAAGATTTTTTCTTTTTATTTGATCATGCACTGTTCTTAAAAAAAAAAAAAAAAAGAAAAGTGGATTGTGGTATTTTTGATGGTTTTGACAATTGGGTTGTGCAGTTAACTTTGTTTCTTTGAACTCATTATTAATTTTAGTGTTGCTTTAATGAAACTCTGTTGAAGGGGATTGGTTTTTATTAGTTAATATACTTTACCTTTCCTATTTAATAATCTCTGGAATTGTTTGAATTTGTATTCCAATGGAATTCTTGTCTGTTATAATATTTTATTAATATTCATATGTGATTTTCCTGCACTGACTCCACTCTTTTAGTACATGAAAAAAAAATATCCAAATAAACAGTTTTGATTGGTGCTTTATTTGATTCTGGGGGGTGGAGACCATATTACCTAGTCCTACACTGTTTGATTTTGGATATTAGTATTAGCTTTTTGCCCATTGTATTATGCAATTGATTCTTTGATTTGTGGAACTTCTGATTCTGATTGCATTGGATGGTTTTCAAATTTCAATTACATTTCATTGTACCAAGATTATTCTGAGGGCTTGATGATGTGTGGCCCTAGTTTCTACTCCTGATGAATATGTTGAATTATCAGAGGTTGTGATATGGACTTGAGTCTTCTTAAGATGAGAATTGAGAACTTTTATTCTTCCCTCTCAATCTGCATTGGTTGCTGTGTCAAGTTTAGTCTAATATAAAACTATTCTGATTTGGCTATCCATTCTGAATTCTTGTAGTCGAATGGCTGTGAAATGTAGGAACTTCTCTATGCTAATTTTTGGCTATTTTTCATGAAACCTATCTTTTGATGAGTTTTTATGTTTGTATGAAGATATTTCATGGCATTAAGCAATTACTTGGTCATATGATATCTACTTAAACTTGTGCAACCTGTAGATTGCTTCTCTAGTGGTATTAGCATCACTTGGAGGGTTTGCTCTAGATCATTTGTGCTTAGGGGATGCTTGTAAGAAAATTCTTAAGATTCTTTTTCTTTTTTTGACAATGTGGTCAAACTTTTGGCTGTGAACTCTATCCTGTGATGTAGAACTTTTCAGTTGAGCCTACACTAATCAAGGAGTTCTATTCTCTCTTCTTATTTGTACAACTCACATGAAAAGCCTAGAGAAAAGGAAATTCATTGCTCAAATATTAGGATTTTCATCATCTTAGTGCAGCTTTGTGAGTGATTAGGTTGTAACTTATGAGTGCTTATACTGCTATGAGAAATGGACTTCATTAGTTGTAATATCATGCTACTTTATTCTGAATCGAGGATATGTTGGAGGTGCAAGATACTTTGATTTATAAAGCAGGTTAACTATATCAGGGTTGTACATGATACAATATTTGTTCAATTAAGTGGAATATGAAGATGAGTTTGGGGATCATTCTATTTTCTAATTACCTATGAGGTTTGTTTGGAACTTTGAGAATATCTGTACAGATAGCCAGTATTAGGGAACATTTTTATAGAAACATTACCTAAATGGATAAATTAAATCTGCAGATTCTTTTATCCCCGTCCATCTTCTTATTATCTTGATCAACAATATTTAAATGGTTGAATTAAATCCAGATTTCATTTCTTTTCCTTACTTTTCTCTTTTGTTTATTTTTTTGGTGCTAGTGATGTATAAACGAAGACATAAGTTTACAAATTCACTTGAGTCTAGTAATTTTTTTTTTTTTTTTCAAACATAAAAATAGAGAGAATGAAGAAAGGTTTCAGTTGGGTATTCCTGTATTCTTTATGCAAATCAAGTTAACCAACTAACTTAATTTGTTCTATTGCAGGTTGCTTTTTCTAACTGAAGTTGTACTTCATCTTTAAATACACTTCTGTTCTATTGTTTATGGCACTGCTGGGAATGGGAGCAAATATGCAGTATAATGGCAATTTCCCAGGATATTGCTCCAGAATAAATCTTAATATGGAGGCTAATAGCAGCACATGGCCTATAAACAATATGGATAAAATGTTTGATCGTGGACCCTTCTACAATGGTGTTTTGTCATCTTTTCCTCTTGATCCGGTTTTGGGGTACCACAAGGAAGAATTAAAGCAGAAGATGCTCAATCATGAAACCATATTTAGGGATCAGGTAAGTTTTATCTCTACTTTTGGTGTTAATAGAAATAGAAATAATCTTAGGTATCATTTTTCTGATTTTAATAAAACCATTGTTCCTTGAATCATCCATATGGATCACAATTGCATTCCTTTGGCATGTCATACTAGTTGTTTAATCCTTGATAGTTTTTAGTTCCTATTTATGGTTTTCAAACACTTGTTTGTTCAAAATGTTTCTGTGTCCAGATCCATGAGCTTCATCGCCTTTACAGTAGACAGAGGGCATTGATGGATGAAATGAGAAGGAATGAATTGTATAAACCTGAACTAAGGTTGGAGACATCAAAGTCAAATTCTGTTCTGTCTCACGTCTCAAGTGAATATGCTCAAAAGACATGTCATGCCCCTAGCTTGCCTTGGGTAAACCCTACTTGTGGTGGATTATCAGTTTCAGGTGCTGAAAATGTCCAATTTCCTTTGAGTTCCATTCAAGGAAAGAGCACTCAAGCATGTCCTGATCCTGCTCAAACTGAAGATTGTTTAAAAGACTTTGAGCTATTGGAATCCAAGTGCAAGAAAATTGGGAAAAAAGTATTGGATCTTCAACTTCCAGCTTATGTGTACGTTGACAGTGAAGAAGAGGAATCATTGGAAGATGGAAAGGTTCCTAAAGTGCTTGATCTGTCAAATTATACTTCAAAAGGGATTACTCAGGCTGTGTGCAATGGTGATGTAAATCCATTTCATGGCAGTAATGAACTTAAGGATGTTTTTTGTGAGGAAGCCTCCACTTCAGTATTGAAGAAATCCACTGCTCTGGCTGACTTAAATGAGCCTGTTAAGTTTGAGGAAGAAGCCGCTTCTAAATCTGATTTTGTTGGCCCTACCAGTTGCAGGGAGAGTCCATGCCTTGATGTTTCACAAAAGACAAAATCAACCTTCCAGATTTCTTCTGAGGAAAATATCCAAAATACCTGTACCAGATGGGATTTTGAATCTCGCTCAGATGTTGTACTGTCTGAAAAGAGAGAAAGAAAACGAGAGTGGTCATCCTTCAGTGATGAAGCTGGTGAGAATCTTTTTGCAATGTTGCACTAATGTAATACTTCTTCAATTTCATTGTTAATTTGCCTATTTCTATGCAATTGATATTCTTTGAGTTTTTAAGCTAGTTCGTATGTCTCTTATAATGGTGTGTAGTATTTCTTATTAATTGGTATCATGATAACTGTTAATTTTATATTGTATGAACATCTATCGTCAGGTAAGAGTTTTAACTTGAATTCTTTTCCTCAAGGTTTTTTTGCAGAAAACTTATCCATGTTGCCTGAATCATCAAAAGAAGAGCTTCAGCAAGCTCATCAGCCACCAACATTTCATTTATTAAATAAGAATTACCAAGAAGGGCAGACTAAAAGAACAATTTTTAGTGTTGAGAGCTTTGGAAGGAATCATGGTTCCCTCAATGATAGCCAACCTGGACCAAGCAGTGCTTCTTACATGTGCACTTCACGTGAGCTTGTTCCTCATGCTGATGTGGCTATTTCTGGGTCATCTCCAGCTGCATCTTGTAGAAAACCTGTATGTGACATGGTGCGAAATCCCATTGCTGTTCAAGCATTACCCTGTTTTAACACCTCTGTATCACTGGGTTGTTCTAAATTGTCAATTGGGAGGCCTGGGCTTACTGGAGACATATCTCATTCTGTTCAGGATAGCTTTTGCAACAGCTACCAATCAGAGTCCAAGAGATTTAGGGTTCACCCACCATCCTTCAGTTTTGATAATGTGAACAACAATAACAACCATGAGTTAACATCTGAACACCAAGGCCTTTTAAACTATGTTCAGGGTTCAACGGACATGAAGTCTTCTAAGAGCATAAACTTGAATTTTATGCCTAATTTCTGTTCTTCAGATGTGGAAGTTTCACCGAGTATCCAGAGTATAGATGGAATAGAGAAGCTTGAAGAATTAACAGGGGGTTTGGCGCTGCTTAAAGTGAAGCAAGTACATGATGGGAGACCCGAAAAAGGAAGTGAAGATTCAAACCAGGTGGAATCTGTCCTTTTAAAAGCTTATTCAGAATGTATCCCTGATGTTGATCCAAAGAAATTTGAGGCGAGTGACTCCCCTAGTAATAGAACAATCCTTGGTTTTCCCACTTATGAAAAGCCTCATATACCAAGTGGTCAGTGTTCTTCTCATGCCTCCCAGTCAGAAACCCATCAGAATGGAGATGAATATATAGAGAATACTCAGAAAGATGTACTTGACATAAACTTGACTTGCGACTCTCTGCCTGACTCAGGAAAATGTCTTACTGCAAGTGAGCTTGTACTAGAGAATGGACTTGACAAAAAACATGAAGGGTTTGGAAGTCACATTGACCTGAACTCATGTATTAATGAGGATGAATCTTCTCCAATGCACTCTCTCTCAACAGAAGTTGATCTTCAGGCGCCTGCCAGTCCAGAGAACAAGGAGTGTTCCCCACCCAGAGGAGAGTCTAATGAAACCTTACTTGAGACACCTTCTCAATCATCAAGACAGGAAGATGCAGATCTTCTAGGGGAACTAATGAGGATTGCTGCAGAGGCTATAATTTCCATTTCATCATCAGAGGTTCAAATTTGTATCGAGAAGACCGCTTGCAAGATGTCTGAAGCTCCTTCAAGTGACTCCTTACATTGGTTTGCTGGGATAGTTTCTTCTGTGGTAGGTGAACCAGAGAATGAGTCTGGAAAGGTTTTAAGTAGTAAGCATAGTAATCATGATGATGATGAGTTTCTGCCTGACGGAATTGATTACTTTGAGGCCATGACATTGAGGCTTACCGAGACAAAAGAGGAAGAGTGCTGCTGTAAGTGTAATGTCCAAAAAGAGGAAGAAAGAGGTACGATTTTATTACAAAGTCAGCCAAGGAAGGGCCGGACAAGGAGGGGGAGGCAGCGTAAGGACTTCCAAAGTGAAATTCTACCAAGCCTTGCCTCTTTGTCGAGGTATGAAGTGAATGAGGATCTCCAAACAATAGGAGGACTAATGGAAGCTGCTGGTAGTCATTGGGAAACAGGTTCTTTGAGAAATGCAGGTAGAAGTGGGTCGACAAGGGGGAGGAGACGGTCTTGTGCCCCTTCTTCCAGCATTGCAGAGAACACGGTGGGCTCACTGTTAAAGCAGCAAACTGCCAACAGCGAAAAGGGCATTGAGGAGAGGAACCTAATAGGCTGGGGAAAGATCACTAGGCGGCGTAGGGGGCAGAGGCATCCAGTTAGTAACCCACAGCTTATTTTAGGCCAAGTATAGCAAGAGTGATTTTTATCTCTCTTTGTTTTAATGGTTTTTGGGTGAGGTGTTTTGTGGACCATCGGATTTCTTGTAAATGTCTTCTAAACCATGGTATATGAAACAACATTACTGGTGGATAAGAAATTGGACCCCTTGATATTTATATGTATATGCAGGTTTAAGCTTTTTTTAAGAATGAAATTTGCTCTCCTAATGGACTTGATAACTCAAGTAGTCTAGTTACAAGTGAAATGAATTTTATGTCTTTTAGAGAATCAGATATGGTTAATGAAATTGCTTGTGATTGAAAATGGCAAACCTCATGTAATAAATCACATGCTCATGAAGAAGTCACTTGATACTTATTTTCTATTGGATCAAAAATTGTAAATGATCTTGAATATAATTTGATGTTCTTGTAGGCATCAATGTGAACACAAACACCTTAAGAGCAACTTTAAGGTCCTTTATTTTTTTTTGTGGGAAAAATACACCTAGATTAATTTAGGCTTTGTTTAGGAGTTAATAAGGAAATGGAATGAAATGATCATAAAATAGAATAATCATAAAGGAATGGAATGAAATGTATTTAAGCTATAGGAAAAAGAATGGAAATATAGGAATGGAATAGAATTAAGTAACATTGTTTGGATATTTCAAAATAAAGGAATAGAAAGAAATGCAAATGAATGGAATGTAAGTAATTTTGTTGGAGTGCTCATAAGCATATAGAAATTTAAAAAATACTTAATATTACCCATAAATGATGTATTGGGTTGTTATGGTGACCTGTGTGACAAATAATTTCTAGGAAAAATATTTTGTAGTACTTTTGGAGTTGTAGAGTCAAATATTTGGCAGTTTAACAAAAAAGAGTCAAATATTAGTACATAGCAATGTTCAAGCCATTGGTTGAAGGTCATTACTTTCGGAGTTGTAGATGAATTCATGTAACTTGCCAAGATTTTGAAAGACCCCCCCCCCCCCCCTGAATGATTGGCACAATAAACCATACTTCCATGTTCTACAGTTCATATGCAAAGAAAAAGATTAAATTATATTATTCTCGTTTGAAGTTTGAGGATATTCCATAAACCTATTTCACGTAGGACAATAAGCTTAATATATAATTGTAGTATTAATACCAAAATTGATGTATAGCACAAAATTCTTCAAAGAAATTTTCAGGAAATAGTAAAATAGAAAAATTAGATAAACCTAGAAATTTATATATAGGGCTGTTTTGAATTTGCACTAAGGAAGATAGAATTTTTAGTAATTAGCACCTAAAGTTGGATGGAATTAGCACCAAGCCATTGTAAAATTCTAATTGAAATTTTATTCCTTATATAATTGTCTCTATAAGAATATACAATAGCATCCTTATATAGACAATAGGTTTAAATCCTAATCTAAATAGACTTGAGTCAAAGCCCAATTATTGAATTACTAAAAGAACTTTGACTATAGTGAATCAAAGAAAATACTAATAATATAATTAGCTATAATAAGACCTAAAATAAAATCCAGTGGGCCTATACTTAAAAAATACAATTGACTTCTAAACAAATAGTTTCTCATAAAAGAAAAAAGAAAAAAAGAAAAAAGAAAAGAAAGACTTCTAAACAAATACCTCGTACAACCATTTACATGCCACTACAAATCGAGTCAAACTATATATTTTTTAGATTAAATCCCATCCACAAATAACCTCATATATTTTTACTAACCAAATTTATTATAAGATAAGGAAATTTAACAAACTTAAGTATTAAATTGTCATTTTTGAAAATAAAAGTTGATTTCTGACTTTTCTCCAAATGTTAACAAAGTTAAGTAATTTGTGCTCATGAGAGCATGTCAATGAAGTAGGGATGGACCTAAGAAGGCCCAGGTCCCACATGGCCCTAAGAAATTTCTTGTAATTAGTTATATTTTTTATTTTTGCAGTTGGGCCCCCTTCTCCCAAAACCTTAGGTTTCCCTTCCCTCCTATCAGCCTAGCCAGTCCAGTATTACGAAATAATATTATAATATATATATATATATATATTCCTGTATCTTCGTTGGTAAATGATTTCATCTTAATGATTAATGTATTTGTCTTAGTTGATTGTTTGTTGATACTATATAGATGTTTTTATTTTTATTTAATTTTTATTTTTTCCTTCAACCCTTTAGCTTGAAATCCTAAATCTGTCATTGTATCGAAGAATGGGGCTCAGTTGATGTCATGTCATAATTTTTTTTTTTTTTTCCTTTTCTTTCTTTCTTCTTCGGGTAGTCAATATTTTATGTCATATTTAAACATCCTAACTTTGGACTTATTATGCTATCACTTTTTTTTTTTTTTTTTTTTTTTTATTATGCTATCACTTCATTTAACGTAAAATATATGGAGTTATTATTATGCTACCTAGGTTGGTGGATTGTCAAATTATTAGCTTGGCCCTGTCTTTGGGCTATCGATCAAGGTGGGTGGATTGGATTCCCTTATAATTTCGAGAGCAAAGTGTAGAAGTGACATGAAAAGCATGTAAGTCTAAGTCTTAATTCTTAACCCAGCGACCTACCACCCGATCCATGATGAGCGTCCAACCTGTCTGATTTTCAATGCCCTCCTGACTAAGCTTGACAATATGCCATCACTGTTATAACTACTGATTTTGTTTTTGCTTTCAATTATTCATAAAATATTTAGATTGTTTCTTCTAACAATGGTAGGACCATAACTATTTGCACGTATAATTTCTACCGCAACTTTTCACGCGATGAATTGTGGTAAATATTTAGATTTCTTTCTCTTCAATTCTTATTCCTCGTCAATTAATTTATGTACACTATATAATTTATGCACTTTTTGTAACTCGGTGAAAAAGTGATGATCGTTGTGAGTACATAAATCACAAAGTTAATTATTGTTACACACAGTCAATTACATATAACCGCACAGCGTTTGAAATCATGTTTACAAAACATGATCTCAGCCTGTGTGTTGATACACACTGTATGATCTCTAATCACAATTCACGTCTGGTACCTAAAAGTAGTGAAATTTTTGGACCGCATAATTTTTGGGCCACATGCCTTTCGCCTGATATGGTTGAAAATTGAAAGAGAAAGAGAATATCAATTATGCATTGTAAGAAGAGCGTGAAGTATAAGCTCATGAAAAGGATGTTTTTTCAGCTAATGTTATTGCCATATATTTATAAATTTTCAGTTGCCTTTTTATTTATTTTTTGTTTTTAAGTCCATGTCATATCATTTTTTTTTTATGATTGTTGCATTATTTAATTTTCCAGACAAGTCAGACCGATTTCAACACATAATGGTTAGAAGTTAGAACTTTAAGAAATAGGGAAGGACCTATATAATAAAGCACAGATAATTCTATGCTGGGAAGTTCTGATTCAAGTCAACATCTCTTATTCAATTTTATAGCTAAACTATACTGTGTTTAGGGCTTTTTTGTACCGATTTTACTAATGTGTGCCCTAATTAATTTTTATTTTTGGAAAAAATTTTCTCGAGAATTAAAAAAGTAATGACAGTTTTTTCAATTTCCGAAAAAATGTTTCCAAAAATAGAAAGTTTAATAAAATAGAAAGTTTAATGTGCATATCTAACTTCACAGCAATTTATGTTAACATACATCTTGATGTGTTTCCAGGTTTGGTACATCCCGGGAAAAAAACAAAAATATTTTATAATAAAGCCAGAAAAAGTGGCTATTGAAAACATGACAGAACAGGCAAGGATTAAAGTTGGTGTAGTGTGTGTGACATTCAATTATTCAAAAGATAATGTGTAGCATTATGGCTAGCTAACAGCATATTCCTAGGGATTAGATATGAGATTCTGCCTCAAATAAGTTAGCATATGTTTTTTCCTTTTTAAAAAAAAAAAATTGCATGTGTTTTACTCAAGAAAATCATAAAACCAATTATGTCAAATGGGAACCACGATTACTCTGTAATCTTTCACCTATATCCAACTTGATGCATTATTATTTTTTAATAGGTGTATGACTTGCAGGAAGTTGTCTCTAAGGTACGTTTGTTTCCCAATAAATTCAGGAAAATCATATGGTGTTCAATAATGGTAAAGTTGATGAGTGATTGGGTGTTTTAAATAGAGAAAAGAGAGAAGCGGAAGCAAGAATTTAATGTGTTTTAATTTGGCCTAGTGATTTATGTCCACACCATGGAAAGCCCTTGGTAGCTGCGTTATGTTTATTTTGATAGCAGTGAATCTATAGTAAGGTTTATATACGGGAGAACTTTGGGCTAATCATAGACTAACCCTAATGCTAGTTTTCTTGTTCTACAAGTACATAACCTATGGTAAGTTTAGACCTCTTGGGTCCTAATATTTCTAACACCCTCCCACGAATGTAAGGTGGGATAGATGAGAAATATGTGTATAGAGTGGTTTTTGTACAGACTATTTTGTAGACAATGAAAAGTGTCTCTTTGGTAGAGCTTTGAAATCAACCAGTTGTGTAGAGTTGGTTTGAGTTATACAATGATTCAATTGGGATATTGTATCAGGGATAAGTCACAAAATAGATATTTCTGGTTGGTTTTAATTTTTCTTATTTATGTATTTTAGATTGATTTCATTATAATTTTGATTTGTTGTAAATTTTTATTATATTATCACTAACAAATGGAAAATAAAGCAATATTTGTTTTCATTGACATGAGAAATAACCTAATGCTAACATGTAACACTTTAAGTATCTTAAGCATCTAAAATCTCATCAAGTTGTTTCATTGAATAGAATGATTTAAATTAAATATTTGATCAAAAAATTATATTTGATCAAAATAATAAAGAAACACAAAACAAAAAAAGGAAGTTTCATACTCTCCTCTTCTTTTAGAACTTTTATAAACCATAATAGTAGTTCTTTCCTCTCTCCCACTCCCCCCCAAAAAAAAATCCCAAAACGGCAATATACTAGTACTTAAATTGTGTGGTCCAAGCAAAACCAATAGGCTTTTTTCACAGAGTAAAAGCTTCAGTCTCAAGTTGAGTGAAATGAGGACTTTGAAGAGCCTCTTGAAGTAGCTTATGATCATTATCCCACGAATCGCGATATGTTTCTAAGTTTACATCAGCATTTACTAAGGCTGAAACGCATAGCTGTTTCCTCCATTCTTCTAAATGTGGGAATTCAACATGATCTCCATATCTATCACAATACTGCAACAAAAAGCAATTGGGATTACGTACATATATTACAGCTTAGAGTGCAAGCCATGTTTTGGTGGGTGTCCAATTTAACAAATTTATTTAAACCATCTACTTTTTGATAGAATTTGCTTATATTATATGCATATATACCTAGCTAGTTTTACTATTGCTAGTTTGTTACAACTTACAATACATAAAAACCATGCACCAATTCCTTACAACATATTTTTTTAAAGTAAAAAACTTAAATACAATTCTTTAGATATTTTATTTAATGATGTTGCTATATTGACCGATACAACATAAAAAATATTATGTTTACCAAAGAAGTTAGCACAATTAAATTCAATTATTTTTGTTCATTTACCATCGTAGATACACGATTGAATTTAATTGAAAAATCTAAGATATACAATCTCTAAGAAACTTTACAGAAGATATCCATTTTTCTAACCTCAAACTCTGCTATATCGTGGGTGTAATGCTTTGGAACACCAGCAAGATCCCTAGAGTGATAGAAATCCTTAATGGATTGCATCATGTCATCCCATGATGGCAATGTTCTTTTCCCAGACAGAAGCTGAGCTATCCATATTGCTTGGGACTCAAAGAAAGGGAACCCTATAATCTGCATCACATTCACATCATCACACACATATTAAAATGAAAGGAAAAAAAAAACCCATAAGTAATACTTACAAATTAATAAATGTGGAAATAGGTATAAGATATAAAATATTAGATCTTTACCTTTCTAGGAATACCCATGAAAGAGAGAGAAGGTGCAAGAGAAGGAGGGAATGTATGCTCATACAAAGGACCCACTCTGTCATCATCCACAGCTACTATCCCTTTGGTGTCAAGAAATGGGAACGTATATGAATACCTACACATAGCACACCAATTATTATTATAACTGATAGAGAGTGAACCAAGCTTTTTTAATTTATTAATAATCATAGTGGATATGGACCATATGTTGGATCAATATATTTACAAACACCTAGATATTGTAAACTTAAGGTCCCACATTGGATATCTCCCAGTCAATATAGCCATTATCAGCCAATCAGTCCACAAACTTTTTGATATGGGAAATGTTCTTTGTTTGGAGCCACTAAGTGAATATAATAAGGTCAAAATCGAATGGTAATTTACTATGTAAAATTAGATTTTAACTCATTTGGTCATGGGTGTAATAAATGTGGAAATAGGTATAAGATATAAAATATTAGATCTTTACCTTTCTAGGAATACCCATGAAAGAGAGAGAAGGTGCAAGAGAAGGAGGGAATGTATGCTCATACAAAGGACCCACTCTGTCATCATCCACAGCTACTATCCCTTTGGTGTCAAGAAATGGGAACGTATATGAATACCTACACATAGCACACCAATTATTATTATAACTGATAGAGAGTGAACCAAGCTTTTTTAATTTATTAATAATCATAGTGGATATGGACCATATGTTGGATCAATATATTTACAAACACCTAGATATTGTAAACTTAAGGTCCCACATTAGATATCTCCCAGTCAATATAGCCATTATCAGCCAATCAGTCCACAACCTTTTTGATATGGGAAATGTTCTTTGTTTGGAGCCACTAAGTGAATATAATAAGGTCAAAATCGAATGGTAATTTACTATGTAAAATTAGATTTTAACTCATTTGGTCATGGGTGTCTTACCCTGTACAGTGTATGATAGTATCAGCAATAACCCAAGTGCCATCTACAAATAGAACCCGTCCATCTTCATGAAGAGACTCTATCTGCATGATATTGCATTTTAAATTTAGTTTGGTTTATTATAATTGTAGTAAAAATTATTTGCTTTTATGTATTTTAAAATTACTGTAAGTAAAAACTTGAAAAATGAGGAATTGATACCTGTGGACGAAGATGCAAGGTGTCATGTTTGGAGAGAATTTTTGATAGACCTTCGGAAATGTTTAGAGATTTGGAGCTGAGGTAAACTTCCTTTGCCACTTCCACAAGTTCCATTGATATATCTTGTCCACTTAAGGAGTTTCCAACCACCACAACAACCTGTACAATGAGATGTTTAATTATGGTCATTTATTTAACTATTAAACTAATTGGAATGTGTTGGTAGACTATAATTTTTTAATCAGATCGAATTCTTAATCCTGAAGCTTTTGCATTCTTAATGATATATAGTACTCTACCATTTGAAAGTGTTCTATCATTCTATTACATTACCTCATTGTGAAATGGCTCGGCAACCCTGTAGATATGACTATGCATTTGCTTCCTTTTCCATGCATCCATGCCTAATGACATTGATAAAAGCACGTAAAAGCATTAGTCATAATAATTATCACAAAATATTTTACAATAAAGTGAGGTAAGTAATGAGTCTAATCAATAACCAATAAAAATCTGCAAATTCAACTGTGGTGGAAAGTTTTGTAAAAATTGTTGTAACTATAATATTACTCAAAAGTGAAATAAGATTCCATACATGCAACTATCTATAAGATTAATGAAGTCATGTGTCTTTCCTTTTACTGTGCCTAGACATGACATGAACCAGAAGAAAATTCATGAATAGAGTCGCTTTACATAGGGACTCATTCTTTGACTATTTTGAACTTGTTCAAAAGTACATATGTAAATGTGCTTAACTTTTAGAAAGATGTGAATGTGCTTTTTTTTTTTTTCTTTCTTTTTTTACAAAGATGTAAATGTGATTGTGTAAGAAAAGAAAAAAAAGTCATTTTATTGCTTTCACATACCTTTAATGGAAGGCAACCTAGGCTGAGAGTAATGACCAGTGGCTACAACCACTGCATCAAAAACTTCTTCCACTACTTTCTCAGTCTTCTTCTCTTTACTCCTAACAACCCATCTCAAATCTTTGCCAATGGCCTCAGAATCCAACAAACCCACATACTCCACCCTTGTGTTGAACCTTATCATCTCCCTTAACCCAAACCACTCACAAAAATCTTTTAGGTACAGAAAAAGTTCTTTGTGGCCAGGGAACCTTCTCATGTCCCTACCTTTCTTGACCAAAAATGGAAAATCAGTGAACCCCATGATCTCCCTAGGAGATGTGAGCCTCAAAGAGTTATAAATACTACTATGTACCTTTAGAAAAGTGTTCCTTCCTAGAGGATCCTCAACCTCAACATTTGAATCATATAGCCATTGGCCTCCAACATCATGGTTTTGTTCCAAAACCACCACACTATGGCCTTCTTTCCTCAACTCCCTTGCAGCTACTAGCCCTGATGGTCCAGCCCCGATCACACACACATGCTTAGATTGGGTCCTCACAGAGACCATTGTTGTTGGATTTTTTGTATACTTAGCAAGGGAGAGAGAGAGAGAGAGAGAGAGATTTATAAGTTTAAGTCTTTCAAATTGAAAATGTATTTTGTTGGTGTTGGAGAGATTGTGAGGATTAAAAGTGTGATGTGGGGGTTTATATAGTTGAATTTTCTACACGCAAACAAAGAGAAATAATTTTAAGAAATAGGGATGGTTTGCTAGCTAGGAGACACACGTGACATATTAAAATGATGGTTTTTGGATTTGTCTGCGTTCTACTAAAAGCTACATGTGGTTGAACCCCTCAAAAAAGAAGAAGATACATTTGGAATTAATAATTAATTAGTGTTTAATTTTTTTTTATTTTTTTATTTTTTAGGAAATAATTAGTGTTTAATTTGATTAGAAACTTTCAAATCTCTTAAAAACTTTTTTGAATACTTATTATTAATCTCCTGCAAGAATCAAATGATTCAAATCTCTGAACTGGCACTCTTATCTGCATGCATGGGCTGGGATCAATATCATGATGCCTCAGTATAGGTAGGAGCCCATAATAGAAAATGTTAGTCCCTCTTGAAAGGATTTGGATACGTGGCAATTGCCTAATAGTTCAAGTTGTGAGTTGTGAGGACCAAGTGACCCTACCTGTTCTAAGAACTTCTTTTTTACTAGTGAAATATATATGGATATACACACACATATAAATAAATAAATAAATAAATATATATATATATATATGAGAGAGAGAGAGAGATTTATAAGTTTAAGTCTTTCAAATTGAAAATGTATTTTGTTGGTGTTGGAGAGATTGTGAGGATTAAAAGTGTGATGTGGGGGTTTATATAGTTGAATTTTCTACACGCAAACAAAGAGAAATAATTTTAAGAAATAGGGATGGTTTGCTAGCTAGGAGACACACGTGACATATTAAAATGATGGTTTTTGGATTTGTCTGCGTTCTACTAAAAGCTACATGTGGTTGAACCCCTCAAAAAAGAAGAAGATACATTTGGAATTAATAATTAATTAGCGTTTAATTTTTATTTTTATTTTTATTTTTTAGGAAATAATTAGTGTTTAATTTGATTAGAAACTTTCAATCTTTTAAAACTTTTTTGAATACTTATTATTAATCTCCTGCAAGAATCAAATGATTCAAATCTCTGAACTGGCACTCTTATCTGCATGCATGGGCTGGGATCAATATCATGATGCCTCAGTATAGGTAGGAGCCCATAATAGAAAATGTTAGTCCCTCTTGAAAGGATTTGGCTACGTGGCAATTGCCTAATAGTTCAAGTTGTGAGTTGTGAGGACCAAGTGACCCTACCTGTTCTAAGAACTTCTTTTTTACTAGTGAAACATATATGGATATACACACACATATAAATAAATAAATAAATAAATAAATATATATATATATATATATATATTATTTTTGAGGGATAATAAGTAAATGACTTATTATTACATTATTTTAGAACTTGTTTTTAACTAAATAAATGATTATTATTATATAGATTCATCACATGGGTTTTGCATGTATAATAATGCTCTTTTTATTTATTTATTTTTTTGATTTAGTGTTATAATATTTAAAAGTGATATATAAATTTAACCTTTTTTTTTTTAAAGAAAGAGATAAGATAACGTGGAATAATGTTTAAAAATGAGATTGAGATAGTATCCTAAGTTTTAGGCTGAATGGAGAAAATAAAGAAAAAAGCCTAAAACTTAGGAACAATAAATTACTCTTTTAACCCGTTTGTGTTTTTTAATTTAAAATTATTTAACTAAAAGATATGGATATTTTAGAGAGTTTAAGAATTGTGTGAAGGTATATTAGTGTGCAAAATGTTGAAACCCAAACAGGAAATCATGTTATTAATAGTATAGATAAAATGCATAATTTTTTTTATTTTTGTTTTTATATATAACTAATCGCTAGCCCGTGTGATGCAAGAGAAAATTACTAAAAATGAAATCTAATGAATGCTAAGAAATTATGCAAAATACCATTTAAATTAAAAGACAAATATTAGTGAATGTTATCCTTAATTGTTTGTGTTACATCTAGAGTTTCATATCTAAGTTACTACAATACTACTTGTAGTGACTAAAGCTCACAATCTAAGTATATTACATGAGGCCAAAAATTATATTATCTTCAAGCTCCCCTTAGCCTTACTGAGTCTCTAACAAAATTTCTTTTGTATTGAATTTGATTTCAGAGGACTTATTCAAAATTATTTGAATTAAATCTCACAAATTAGAAAGAAAAAATAAGTAACATTACAACTTTGTAGCTGATTAATATACAAATAAACAACCAATTTAACATGATAAATCACTATTAGTAATTTAGAAAGCAAAAATTAACAAAATTAAAGTTGTTACCCATTTAACCTAAAACTTTTCATTTTCCAAAGTTGTCAAACACCTATTAACAAATAGCTATTTATATAAAATATTCAATAATTCCTTCAATACCGTAAGTTGTTCATGCTATAAAAAATTTGAGAGAATAACACAGTAAGCATCTTAAACTCTTTTTTGCTTGGATCCTACAAAACAATATATATATATATATATATGAGTTGGTTCAAGTTACACCTGGTATAACTTTAAGCAATGTTACACCACTCAATATATTTTAATTGGATGTACATTTTGAAAAATCCACCGTTAAATTACATTACCTTCATATATTCTCCATACTTGCCAAATTTCAAGGTGATCAAAGATTAATAGTCATCTCATCAATCAATTGTTTAAATTCAAGTTTTTGTAGTTTAAAATAATGCATAAAATATGAGTTTATGGATCAAATGGTAAATAACATCTAATTGGCATGAAAATTGACATGAATGTTAAAAACATATAGAACATGTAATTCAACAGTGGGTCTTTCAAAACATGAATTCTATAATAAGTTATGGTTGGTGTAACATTACTTAAGGTTACACCAAGTGTAACTTGAACCCAACCATATATATGTATATATATATATATATATATATATATAGTAGAGAGAGCGAGAGAGAGCGAGAGAACCAATTATAATAGTGTTGGAGGCAACGTAAAAGATTAAAAAAAAAAAACTAATGAGAGAGAGAGAGAGAGAGAGAGAGAGAGAGAGAGAGAGAGAAAACCAATTATAATAGTGTTGGAGGCAACGTAAAAGATTAAAAAAAACTGAAGAAGGAAACAGTTTGGCTAGCATACCAGCTAGTTAATTTATATCAAAAGACATAAAAATCTCACAATCAAATAGAATCCATCTTAAAAGTAAATAAATACATGTGGTACAATCAAATAAATAAAAAGTTTGTCAAGATGACCAGGTTTGGCAATGAAGAAGACATAGTAGCTATTGATGAAGGTAATCTCTATCTTAAACTAGTGATAATGATGAAGATGCAACAACAACTAATTATGCAAATCTAGCATACTCTTATTTTGATTCAACTACAACAAAAATGACGATAATTACTGATGATGCAAAAAATCAGCAGTTGAGCTCCTCGTCGTAATGGATGGACGAAGCTGTGATTGGAGTCGTCTCTATTGGAGGAAAACTTGCAAAAATGAACTGGGTGGAAGAGTAACATGCCAGTGTGGCGTTAGCCAAACCACCTTCGATACTTAAGTCAGTAAGGGAGAAAGATTTTAGAGAGAATTGACTGGAGAGTGATTTTCGTAGAGTATTTTTTTGTGTACCTTTAACTTCTGTTGCCCTTTCTTTTTATAGTTGCGTACCTTATTAATCAGCAATGAATTGCTATATTTATGCTTAACGGTTAGTGCATTACAAAATTTTTGTCTGAAGTTCACAGCTCACTCTGTGATCGTTGCTCCGTCCATTATACTTTGTCATCAATGAGTGTAATAAATATGTAATGTCTTCTCTTGGTTAATGACGATCTCAGATTAATGACTATCATAGATTTCTGACTCATCAATTGCCCTCTTGTTTGAATTTTTGTCAGTTAGATGAGATGAAAACATATCCGTTTGAAGGCAAAATCAAAACAAACAAAAATTAGGGTTTTCTGGATAATGGCATCACGCACACTAGAATAGGTCTGCGTACGCATAAGTTCAGCCTGCGTGCGTAAGCTAGATCATGCGTACGCAGATCCTTACCTAAAAAAACCCTAATCAACACAAAAACAAAGCAGAAACTCAAAACGCATAATCTAACAACCTATCATGCTTAAAGATATAAAGAAAACCTAAAACTAACCTAGAAAAACGTAAGCAAACATAAACTAAACAAAAGAAGCAAATTAAAACAAAGATTAAGGCAGAAAAGGAGAAAAAAAAAAGGGTTTTAAAGCTTACCTTAAAGCAAAAACTCCTAGGCTTGATTTTTGACTGTTTCCCTCAATCAAATCTGTCACAATTCAATGAAAGAGTGATTAGTAATCTTAAATTCAAAAGATTGGGGCTAGAAAAGGTCCCGATCAAATAAAAAGAGACTTAAGAGTGTTTCGTGAAAATGTACCATGTAAGGCCTTTTATAGTTGAAAAAAAATGGGGCTTGGAACAGCTCCTAGACGATGTGGGATTCGTTCCAAACCTCAGCCATTATTGCAGAAAACTTGTCTTTCTTATGCTTCTGAAACCCTAGCTGCGTACGCATGCTTTAGCTTGCATATGTAGGCCACAACCCATGTACGCAGGCCGATGGCTACTTTGGTTATATTATTTCCAAAAATAGATTTTTGCTCATTTCAAAAGATTATATTTTCCATTTTAATACTCCTCAAGTCAATTAAATATCTGATTAGGCTCTAAACTAGCCTTGGGCCTTAGAATTCGAGCATCATTAAGGAATGAGGGCCCGAGTCGTAAGAGGTTCAAAATGTGGTGTCTATACCTCGGTCTAAGTTTTCTTGTTTTCTTGGCTATGGCGAAACTCAAAAGGGGTATCGTTGTTATGATCCTGTCTCTCAGCGTCTTTGTGTCTCCCACAATGTTGTCTTTTGGGAACATCGCTCCTTTGTCGAGCTCTCTCACTTCCGTACCTCCCTATCTACCTCCTCTATCTTATATCTTTTTCCAGATGAGTCACATATTCCTTCTATGGTTGCTCTTGATCCTTCTATAGATTTTTTTATCCAACCATCAGATATTTTTTATGTCTCTCCTGGATCACCCTTTAATGAATAAGTGGAAGATGAACAGATCGAAGACGAGCTACCCAACCTTCAGCTTGGGTTCCTTGCTCTTGCTCCACCTGAAGATTTTGCACAAGACATTCCACCTTGCCACTTAACTCGAGTAAGATTCATTCCTGCACATTTACTTGACTATCATTGTTACACTGCCCTTGCTACACTACACAAGCCTCACACCTATCGTGAGTCCTCCACTAACAATTTATGGCAAATTGTAATGAAAGAGTAACTTGATGCATTATCTAAAAACCATACTTGAGATTTGGTGATTCTCTCCCTTGGAAAATCTGTGGTTGGTTGTAAGTGGATCTACAAGATCAAAACTCACTCTGATGGGTCCATTGAGCGCTATAAAAGTCATCTTGTTGTAAAAGGTTTTACACAGGAGTATGAAATTGATTATGAAGAGACCTTTGCTTCGGTTGCTCGAATCTCATATGTTCATGCCCTTTTAGCTGTTGCTGCTGCCAGTAAATGGGACCTTTTTTAGATGGATGTCAAAAATACTTTCCTTAATGGGAATTTAAATGAAGAATTCTATATGAACCTCCTCCTAGTCTCTCTATTGAACCAAACAAGGTTTGTCACCTTCAACGTACTCTTTATGGTCTTAAACAAGCTCCACGAGCTTGGTTTGCCAAGTTCAACTCTACTATCTCTCGCTTGGGTTACATTGCCAATCATTATGATTCTGCCTTGTTTCTTCGTCACACCGACAAAGACACTATTTTACTTCTCCTATATGTGGATGATATGATCATAATTAGTGATGATCTCAATGGCATTCAAGAACTCAAGAATTTTCTCAGTCAGTGGTTTGAGATGAAAGATCTTGGACATCTCAGCTACTTCTTAGGTCTTGAAATCACTCATTCTACAGGTGGAATTTATATTACTCAAGCCAAGCATGCTTCTGAACTTTTGTCTCAAGCTGGACTCATTGATAGCAAGACTATTGACACTCCAGTTGAATTTAATGTGCATCTGATTCCCTCAGGGGGAAAACCATTGTCTAATCTTTCTCTTTACAAATGCTTGGTTGGCAGCCTAGTTTATCTTACTTTTACTCATCTAGACATTTCCTATACTGTTCATCAGGTGAGCTAGTATTTGTCTACTCCATGATCGATTCACTATGCTACTGTTCTACACATTCTTGGATACCTGAAGGGCACTCTCTTCCATGACATTTTCTATTCTGCTCAATCTCCTCTTGTTCTCCATGCATTCTCTGATGCTGATTGGACAGGAGATCCCACTGATCGCAAGTCCACCACTAGTTATTGCTTTCTTCTTGGTTTTTCTCTGATTTCTTGGTGAAGCAAGAAACAAACCCTTGTGGCTCGCTCTAGTATTGAAGTAGAATATCGTGCCCTTGCTGATACCACATTTGAGCTCATTTGGCTACGATGGCTTCTTAAGGACTTAGGTGTATCCACATCCTCTACTACTTCTCTTTATTGTGACAACCAGAGTGTCATTCATATTACTCACAATGATGTCTTTCATGAACGAACTAAGCACATCGAGATCGATTATTACTTTATCCGTTATCATCTTTTCCATGGTGCTCTCAAGCTGTTCTCGATCTCCTCTAAAGATCAACTTGCAAATATCTTCACCAAGTCACATCTTAAGGGACATCTTCATACTTTGGTTGACAACCTCAAGTTGGTCTCACACCCACCTTGAGTTTGAGGGGGGCTGTTAACGTGTAATAGGTTGTGGGCTTTAGGCCCACCTTGTTTACTTGTATAATACACATACTTGTACTTTACACTCTGTCTCCTATATAAAGGCACTCATGTATATTTTATTACTTGAGAGATACAATACATTCATTTAGTATTTTCAACAATAATTGCTAAAAGAAAAGTCTCTGTTTAGAAGAGACCGATCACAAATTAATAGTAAACACATATAAAAATTTCTATCACAATTTATCCTCCTGAAAATTGCATAATAATAATAATAATAAAAAGAAAAGTAAAAATTTGAGAAAATTGGTATATTTGTAATTGCTAAAAGAAAAGTCTCTGTTTAGAAGAGGCCGATCATAAATAACAAATAAGTAGAGGGTCTATACGTATATTGGCATAAATGGATCTACTTTGAAACATTCATTTTCTCCCCTTTTTCCATATTGCTCTCAAGTTAATTACTAGTAGGTGTAGTCCAACCCACACCATAACAATTAATTGAATTAGAATGAGAAAAAAGAAATAGATTGTAGTTGTAAGTTTACAATGTCATCGATCAAATTAATGAAAGAAAAAAAAAATAGGCTTGAAAAGATGAAGTTTAATTCACATTTAATAATGTAGTTGGCCGAAAGGAGAGCTGTAAATTGTACCTAAAAAAGGAGAGCCTTAACATATTTAGGACAATAAAATGGGGTTTCCAATTTTCTTTTTTCCATTTAATTTTAGTCTTGCCCAAATAGTGAAAAGGAGAACAAAAAACGAAGGGTCCATGTATATAAAATTAAATAAACTGTTGCAAAAAAATTGAATATGCCTAGAAATCCAAACTCTCATCCAATTTTATAACTATTTATTAGGAGTTCACAATTGCCTTGAGACCCCCAAAATATTATTTCCTAGAGACTCATATATACTTTAGATTTCTTTAATTCTTTTGTTTTGTCATGGAAGTTTATAAGGTTATCTTATATGAACTTTAAACATAAAGTAGGTATAATTAATTTATATATATAGCTGATCCACCATTTCTTCTTCTTCTTTTTTCATGAAAGTGTGCCATGGAAGAGGTGTAGGGTACTAGGTTGTAGAAACAAGAACAAAAAAGAAAGTATGATTGTGGTTTCTACTTTTTGCCCACTGTTTAGGTCCCCACAATGGAAGAATGCCCCTTCTTCAAGCCATGGGAACATGAACAATCATGGAACATTGATCATTTTCATTCAACACATTTTCCTGTTATCATCTTGACTTTTAACTATGGTCAAGTAACCTCCTTTTCCTTCCTTTACCGACTTTGTTGCTTCTTTATTACAACAACTAGAAAAGGCTGTCAAAAGAATCAAAAGGAAAAAGGAAAAGATTGCAGTCTTTAGTTTGGCTTTCATTATATGTTTACTACTTTATTGTTTGAGCAAGATCAGGTCTTCTTTTCTTTTCTTTTTCTTTCTCCAAATAATTTTTTAAGAAAAAGGTTGCTTGAAGCAATAAGGTTACAAATATAACATTTTTTTTTACGACTATTAATGTGAATTGTTATGATTAGAGTAACATCACATTCATCTAGATCCAGAATTATTGACAATATTTTTATTATACACCAACCAATTTTAACAGCTAATATTAGCAATTGTGAAAAATGTTGTGCTACACAATAGTCAAAGACTAAGACAAAATTCTTGTTTATTTAGCGAAGAAATGATGAGTTAGCGCATGTGTGACTAGCTTGCGATTAATAGCCAATTGAATGTGTTTATAGGATGGTAAACTTGCAAGACAAAACAAATTGATGATATGATGATCGTTCAAGGCCCCAAAAAGTAGTTTTTTTTTTTAACACCTCTCTCGTAAGATTCACACTTATTATTTGTTGGTTAAGCATATAATATTATATTTTGGAGGGTGGTTTATATATTTCAGAAGACGTGTATGTAATAATGGAAGCGTAATTATACATTATTTTAGGCGAGGTTTTATAGGGCATTTATAGTGTTTAATGCATTATAAGACACACGTAGGAATGAATTAAATTTTGTTGATTTTCCAAATTGGTGAACCTGTCAACAATAAGTTTCTCCAAGCTTTAAAATTTTTACCAAATGAGACAAGAATACAAGAGTACAATTTGGCTTTAATCCCAACAACCAAAAATGATTGAGAATCTCAATAGCATGTGAGTGAAGTTTAATCATGTTTTCTTCTCTTATCCTTAAATGGGTTCTTGCTGATTCATCTTTCCAAAAGTAATGCTAACAAAATCTTGACATATTGTTAGAACTACGTAAGCAAAAACTGTTAATTAAGATAAAGAGATCCAAATCTATGCATAAACTACGTGACTCATTAAAATTAAGTATGATTAATTAACCCTACTGCATGCCATGATTTGAGAAGCTCCCTACGTCTTCATCAATATTGATAAGTTTTTGTCTAAAACTAGTCCCCATTGGACTTTCTAATCACTATTAACACAAAATTTAAGATAAAAAATCTGTAAGTTTCTAAAATAAACGTCAAGTTGAACCAAGCAATGATTTTTGTCACTATCTGAAAAGATACGATTTTCATGATATGTACTAGTGGATTAGGTGTTGCTTGCTTGCCCAATCACGTTTACCAAACATGCGGGTTTCAGTGATTAGCTGCAGAAGCAATCTATACACTTTAATTGCTTAAGCAGGAAAAGCAATATTTCTCTTTGGAGCTCTTTTGTATAGCACATTTTTGTGTATCACATGTCCTTGCTTGGTTTAGATCTTGTTCAAAAGGCAAGCAAGGATTCATTTTAAAGTTGATTAATTATTAAGAATTGTGAATAGTACACATGCATGTGTTAGGTCAAAATTAAATTTTCTGTAATTGCACAGTTACAATATCCTTAGAGTGATCAGGAGGGTCATTTTCTTAAGTGAAAAGTCCTGAATCCACAAGTATAATAAGGACAAGGTTTTCTAATTGGTCAATCTCATAGTTATACCAAATATCATCCTGTAAATGTCATTATCATCCTCTAATTAAATCACCAAATCATAGTGCCATGTCTCTATCCAAGTTGCCCCCAAAAAATTGATGAATATAAATTGCCAATGATCTTCTATCTAAGAGAGATTTGATTTGACCCTATAACCTTAAATCAAATAGTTCATGAACCATACAATTTATTTTATATTTTTTTCAAGCATAATATATATTGTTGACCATGTATAAAAACCAAGAGTAAAAAAAAAGAACCATATATATATATATATATATATAACTTGAAGGAGAAATTGATACAATTACAATGTTAGTCGTGATGTTCTCTTTTAAGCTTTCAAATAGGAGAAATACAAAGATATACAAGTAATTGTTGTTAATACAGCTTTCTCTGAGTATGCTTACAAGCAATATCATGTAATAATACATTTTTTTTACTTTACGATTAATCAGTATACGTCGTCCCATTCAAAGGTAAATTAGACTCTATTTGTGCAATAAATCTTTGGTTATACTTTCCCATCAAAAAAAAAAAAACTTCGGTTATAACAATAATTGAAGCTATGTATTTTACTATTGTCTGCCAACAAAATATACAAAAGTGAAAACGAATTATGTCACACTTCATCAACTGTAGCTGTAGACTATAGTACATTTCTCTGCATTGGATTTGGACATGGCGTACGTTCTTGTTGAGCCACTGAGTGAAAGAAAGCAGTACATATATATATAGAGTACTACTTGAAAAGGAATAGTGATTCTTTACATACTTTTACCTACCAATTTTATTATGGATGGAAAACTTAAAAGGGAAACATTGGAGCTTGAAAGTGAGAGAAAGTAAGTAATTTATTATGAATTTTACTAATGTGTGCTTTAGAACACACATTAATTTTTATTTTCAAAAAAATTTTTTTTGAAAATTGAAAAAGTAATGACAGTTTTTTCAATTCCTGAAAAAATATTTTCAAGAATAGAAAGTTTAATGTGTGCCCTAAGGGCACACATTAACCAGACCCATTCATTATTTGTTCCGACATGCCTGGCCACAATCATTTTTCTTTTGTTATCATAGTAGCTTTTTTCCTTTTAAAAAACATGGTCAATTTGGTAGCTAGGCCCTAGGGGTCTTCCCAATGGTTATATGTACATAGCAAGTAACCAAGGATTCCCCTGAATCATGGGCATGCTTATTTGTATATATTAAGTTGATTTCTGTATATGGGAACCTCTCAGCTGCCAACTATTGAAATTGGACTCCCCAATTACCAAAACACAATCCTAATCTATTTGGACAGATAAAATGCATGCAATCATTAATCATATGGAGTGTGATAAAGATATACCAACTGAAAAAGTTTACCTATAAAATTGGTTGTAGCATAAGACTATAACCTTATTTAATATCTTTTTACTGGTGATGAATTTTGACAAATCTACCATTTGATTATATATTCTTCTTATATTCTCCATGCTTACAAAATTTCTAAAAATTTAAATATCAATAGCTATATCATTAATAAATTGTTTAAATTGCAAGTTTTTGTAGTTTAAAATTATATATAAATTATAAGCTTATAGATCATATAGTAAATAATATCCAATTAATACAAAATTTGACATATGTATTAAAAGCATAAAGAACATGCAATTCAATAATTAAATTTTCAAAATATGTAGTAATGTTTATTTTATTGAGTAAAGTTATAGACTAAGACTACATCTAATTTTGTAGCTAAACTTTGTCCTATAATTAATCTAGTAGTCTTTTTTTTTTTTGGATAAATCCAAACTTTCATTAAGGGAAGAAAGAAACATAGTCTTTCCTTCAAGCATTCTGAAATAAAGAGAAACCATTCAGTCTTTCAGGAAGACCACGTTAGCTAATATGCCCAATAATGGTCCTCCCTTCCAATAAAAACTTGTCACATATGATATTTAATTGAGTCAATATCTTAGTTAGATATGCCCAAAATGCTGATTTTCTTTAATGCCAATTTGACATTAGGGATTAAAAAATTGCTTTTTGTTTAAGAAATGTTTTGTTTCCTTACTTAGCCGGATCCGGATCATAAAGAATTTCACATTAGGAGGATCTCACAATCTCATGGCAATTGATCAAGGTATTGCTCAAGATCAATTGAACGATCTTTGCGATTATGAGAGTAATCTATTTTTGGACGGGATAATTTGATTTGTTATTTGAACGACGTCAACTGGCATTTCATGTTTTGGAATTGTATTATTAGGATTTTACTTAGCTAATTAACTATGATATACTCATATAAAGACATACTTATTTTATGTTTTGGAATTGTGTTATTAGGATTTGACTCAGCTAACTATGATATACTCATATAAAGACATACTTAATGTAAGGACCCTTTTTTGGCCTTCAAGCCCAACAGGGGTGTGGACTTTAGCCCAAAAAACCCAAAACAATAAATTTGTAGAGGATGAGTTAAAAAACTAGGCTTTAGTGAATCAAGTGACGAGCTAATAGATTTTAATGACAAAGAAGGAAAGATAATAGACGTATCCTTAAGGAAAATTGTCCTTGACCAAGTCCGAGGAGATTGATTCTTAGGTATTTCCCTTAAAACTTTATTACAAGTCTGGTTCTAGATTGCTACAGGGTTTCTTTCTTGATTTTCTGATCCCCTTCCTCATGGAGGGTTTCTTAGATTATATAGCTCTCTTTAGACATCTTGATCCTACACTTATTAATCATCTGAGCCCTCACTTAAGTGCTTGTATCATCAGACACCCCCTTTGACTCTCTGTGAGTTGTGGTAGCTAAGACAGGACTATTCAGGAGTCTTCTCCACATAAATGCGGCCAAAAAAGTAGCTGCTGTGCATTCAATGCGGTGATAGCAGCTTTTTTCTTAGATTCCGCTGAGCCCCCATCCCTTTTACACGATCATATCGCCTGTCTCTATCAGTAAATCATCCTAAAAAGTTATCTTGAATGATAAGGTATACGTACGATCCATGCCTTGCTTGTCTGAGGAGATGTTCCTCCTCAGACCAACTTTCTCAACCCTTTCATTTGTATTTTACTTATGGGGTTCTAAGCTTAACACCCTCGTTGTTGTTTATCCTCCTTGGACAGACAAAGTCCTCAGCCAAGTCTAAGGCCCAGTACATGAATTTGGGCTCTTATCCCTACAATAGCCCCTCAAAATTTCGGTTTTTACCTCGCATTCAAGGAGGAAAAACGGGGTTTTGATCTGTTAAGGGTTAAGAACATCAAATCCCTATTTTTACACGTGCGGGAGCACCGTTTTATGTGCCTCATAATTGCTACTGACGTTTCGGAGCCCGCGATGCGTCATTAATTGCTTCAGGCAACATTATATCCCCCGCATCCAAGGTGAGGCGCTAATCCAACGATTGATCTTTCTCTTGAATTTTTTAGCAGGATAACTCCCACTTACTTCCACCCCCTATATAAAGCCTTGAGGGAAATTATTTTCCCCTCATTTTATAAACTCTCAAGCTCTCCAGAAATCCCAAGTGTTCAAACTCATAAAGCTTTCTAAATTACTAAACTCCTTGCACCTTTTTCCCTGAGAAGTCTTTGAAAATTTTTCTGAAGTTTTTAGGGACTATCATACATCTTAGTTCTCGTAAGTTTCTATTTCTTTAAACTTTTCTTTTTCTCCTCGGTCGGTTTCCTCGGCCTTCCATTTCTTATTCTTTCATCCACCAACTTTAGTTATTCCTCCTTACCTAGTCCAGATGGGTAGATTTAAGTATCTAGTAGATACTCCTACCAAAATAGAGGCGTTTAGGGACAAATACCACATACCGTAGGGAGTAGCCCCGTGATACTGCTCCTCAGAACAAGTAGTGACACACAAGGAGGAGGGAGAAGTCATCATCCCCATGATAGCTTTCATAGAAGGGAGGATGACTCTCCCTATAGGTAGGATAACACGGGACTACCTTCTCAACTATAGGATCTGCCCACACCAGTGTGCGCCCAATTTATTTAGGGTCTTAAGTTGTGTTGATGCTCTCAATGAGTATCTGGGCTTAGGGCTTACCTGGCATGACGTGGTCCATATGTACGAGTGCCACAACCTTAAGGGGGTGGGATTTTACCTCAAATCCCGATCTGACGTTGTTAGGCTCATCTTGTGTCTCCCCAAATCTAACAAGGGGGTGAAAAACGACTATCTAATTGCTTCGGGGGCATGGCATGATGGGCTTCACTGCCTAGTCCAAGAGGGAGAGCCAGGTGGGATGCCTTAGAGTTAGGTTCCTTAGTGAGAAATTTAGATTTTTTTTAACCCGAACCATGCCATTATTGCTCTTTCACTTTGCTTTCTTTTGATGGTGAATTTTAATTTTCTAACCGTGTCTTGCTCCTCGGCTACTTTTGTAGACAAGAATTACATGGCACCCCAACTCAGTCTGACCAATGTCAAGGCTCTCAATTATTTGCTAAGGTTCGAGATCTTTGTAAGCGAAGACGAGTAATTGAGAGTAGTCCATTTAATTTTGGACTTCCATCCCATCTCGAAAATATACCAAGAAGTAGGCAATGCCATAAGAGCGGGTGATCAACAGCTGGCCCAGATTAACGTGTTAAAATTGAATTTCCTAGCCCAAGACGATCTTCCACCGGTCGTATTGCCACTTCGACAGAACCCTCCTTTAGTGGTACAACCAGTCCAACAAGTTCTACTTAAAGTAGCAACAGGAGAAGAGATTGCCACCTCAAACTCCTCGATCGAAGAAGAAATCGACAAGTTTCTTTTTGAGGAGGGAGAGACTCAGGAAGTGCAGGTGATTTCTGTCTCGGATGCCGAGGACGAGCCTGATAGGCATTCTAATGCCCATGTCCCGATCCTTGTGACTTCTCGTCAAGAAGCTACCTCTGAAGAAGAGAAGGACGAGTTGGCTTTGAATAAGGGAAACAAAAGCTTAAGGGACCTTATGGCTGTAATGAGCAAAATGCCAACTTCGAAAGAGATCCCTAAGCCTCAAGTTTCGCCCACACTCCCCCTTCCTCCTCCAATTCCCACTGACCTCGGCTTGAAAACCATTCCGAATTTGAAGAAGAAAAGGCCATTAAAGGAGTAGGAAGAAGGAGAGGTAGGCCCTTAAAACAGTTCTAAGCAGCAGAAGGTGGCCAAGGACCCACGTGATAAGAGGTCCACCTTTGTGGATAGCCGGGAGGAGGAGAATAGGGCCGAAGAGTGGGTTATATCACCAAAGCCTCGGTTATGGACTTCTAAAGGGGGCGCGTAAGTTATATCACCGAAGCCTTGGAGCAGCCTCTTCTCCTCCCCCGATACATAGAGGCTTATAGGCGTTTCAAGCCGAACAACCTTTTATTGTCCCAAAAGAGGGACCTTGCTATGGTAAGCATTCTATCATGCCCTTGAATTCAAATGTCAAGATGTATTTTTGCCTTCTCCCTACTTTTTATTCATGTAATTCTTCTGTTGCTTTTATGCAAGTCACTCAAAAAGTTTTTATGGCCGAGGAGTAGGTCCGCGACGCCCGTAATGAGGCCAACGTCAAGGCTCTCTCTCGTGCTGAAGTTGAGAAATCCATGGGGCCCTTAAGCAAGAGTAGGCAGAATTGTCCGAGCAGCTGAAGGAACTGGTCCAGGCTTGGAAGAGTGCCAAGGAAGGTCTAAAGACTGCGAAGAGGCAAGCCAAGGACCAGCGCCAAAAGCTGCACGTAACAGAGATAGACTTGGCCATTGAGAGGCAGCTGGTCAGAGATTTGAAGGCTGGGTTGCAGAAGGTAAAAGAGGCAGCCCAATTAGCCAAGGAGGCAGCTGAGGCCAAGAAACAAGCGTCCTACTTGCTCAGTGTGGAAGAAATGCAAGTTAGACTCGCTAAGGAGCTTTCCGAGGTCTATAGGGACTATTGCAATGTATCATGGAATAGGGCCCTTGATGTTGTAGGCATCCCAGCAGATTAGGAATGAAGGCAACCTGGGAGCATCTACTACCACCTAGACATACGTAAGATCCTAGGAGCCTTCCCTTCTTCCTTTGCCCTTGCTTTAGAGGTCTCTGAGCAGCAACTGACTACCCAAGTTGCTCTTCCCCCTTCTAAAGGGGTTGAGGGGGTTTAAAGGGCCAAGGACAAGGGCAAGGAGAAGAAGACCTCCTTAGAAGCTAAGGATGATGCCAAGACCAAGGAAGATGCAATTAAAGCAAAGGAGGCAGAGGCCAAAACTGGAAAAGCTGATCCGAAGGCCAAGGATGCTCCTACCTTTTAGCCAAGCCAGCGAGAAGACCATCTTGATCCCAAGACCAAGGCTTAGCTCTTAGGATTCTTTTGTAGTAGTAGTATTTTTTTTTTTTTTACATATTTTTTGTAATGGCAATCTGCCATCAAACATATTGTATCCTCACTTCTGCTTAATGAAAATGTTTTTCCTTTTATCCCTTGTATTTTCACTTTATATGCTTTGAAGTTTATTATCATTGCTAATAGCATTAAAATGCTGCTACTCTGCCTTCAACAAAACCTTAATAATAGGGTACTGCTATCAATCTAAGTAATTTGGTTAAGTACCAGCAATAAAGAGGTTCAACACACATTTGTATTTGAGAATTAAACATATACTTTTGTGGAAAAAGAATTGGAGAAATAAACACCATCCTGCTCACCACTTAGATAACTGAACAAAGACTTCAACTTATTCAAGACCATTAATCCAAAGGGTTTGAACACAATTCTAAGTTTGTTTTGACACTTGGTAAAAGACCAGTAGATATCACAATATTAATTTTTCCCAAGTGCACGATCTAGGATTCTATCAAATGCTTAGAAGGGGTTGAATAGGTGTATTAGAGTGTCAATTTTACCAAAGTATGTGGTTCGGGGAACTAGGCATATCTAAGGTTCAGTTTAATATCTTATAAAAGATGTCATAGTGTATTAATTTCCCCAAAGCATCTGATTCGAGGACCGAGGCATGACTAAGGTTCTGTTTAATCACTTATAAAAGATGTCATAGTGTATTAATTTCCCCAAAGTATTTGGTCTGAGGATTTTAGGCATGACTAAGGTTCTATTTAAGCACTTATAAAAGATGTCGTAGTGTATTAATTTCCCCAAAGTATCTGATCTAAGGACCGAGGCATGACTAAGGTTCTGTTTAATCACTTACAAAAGATGTCATAGTCTATTAATTTTCCCAAAGCATCTGGTCTGAGGACCGAGGCATGACTAAGGTTCTATTTAATCACTTATAAAAGATGTCATAGTGTATTAATTTCCCCAAACATCTGGTCCAGGGACTGAGGCATGACTAAGGTTCTGTTTAATCACTTATAAAAGATGTCATAGTGTATTAATTTCCCCAAACATCTGGTCCAAGGACTGAGGCATGACTAAGGTTCTGTTTAATCACTTATAAAAGATGTCATAGTGTATTAATTTTCCCAAAGCATTTGGTCCAAGGACTTCAGGCATGACTAAGGTTCTGTTTAAACACTTATAAAAGATGTCATAGTGTATTAATTTCCCCCAAAGAATCTGGTCCAAGGACCGAGGCATGGCTAAGGTTCTATTTAATCACTTATAAAAGATGTCATAGTGTATTAATTTCCCTAAAGCATCTGATCCGAGGACTTCAGGCATGACTAGGTTCTGTTTAATCACTTATAGAAGATGTCATAGTGTATTAATTTTTTCAAAGCAACTGATCCAAGGACTTTAGGCATGACTAAGGTTTTGTTTAAACACTTATCAAAAGAAAGAATAATAGGAAGTACAATACCTCTACTCAACAAATGAACATTTTGATAAAAGAAACTTATATTAATAATAATAATACCTCTTCAGGTTGTTTACATTCCAAGGGCGTGGTATTACATGCTCATCTAAGTGTTTCAAAAAATATGCCCCTATACCAGCCACCAAGGTGATGCGATACGGTCCTTTCTAGTTAGGCCCTAGCTTTCTCCATGTTGGGTTCTTCGCAGTACCTAGAACCTTTTTCAGTACCAAGTCACCAGGCACTAATGGCCTTAGCTTTACATTGGCATCATAACCTTGCTTGAGTTTGTGTTGGTAGTATGCCAATTGAACCATCACATTCTCTCTTCTTTCTTTAATAAAGTCTAAGCTCTTTTCCAGCAGCTCATCGTTACTGCTCAAATTGAAGGAACTAGTCCTCAGTGTAGGGAAGCCAGTTTCCAACGAGATAATAGCCTCAACCCCATATGTCATTGAAAAAGGGGTTTCCCTGATTGATCTTCGAGGCGTGGTCCGGTATGTCCAGAGGACATGTGGGAGCTCTTCTACTCAACTTTCCTTCGCATCATTCAACCTCTTCTTGAGTCCATTTACTATGACCTTGTTAACGGCCTTGGCTTGTTCATTCTCCTGGGGATAAGCTGGGGTAGAGTATCTATTTGTAATTCCCAGGTCACAACAGTATCTCTTGAAGGACTTGCTATCAAATTGGAGGTCGTTGTCCAAGATGAGGGTACGAAGGACCCCAAATTAGGTGACAATATTTTTCCAGATGAATTTCTAGGAGTCCACGTCCCTAATGTTCGCTAAGGGCTCAGCCTCAACCCATTTAGTGAAGTAGTTCGTGCCGACCAGTAGATACCTCTTGTTCCCTACTACTTTGGAGAAAGGGCTTACAATGTCCAGGCCCTATTGAGCGAATAGTCAAGGGCTGGATAGGGGATTAAGGACGCCTCCTGGTTAGTGTATATTTAATGCAAACCTTTGACATTGGTCGCATTTCCTCACATATTCATGTGCCTCCTTTTGCATGTTCGGCCACCAATAGCTTTGAGTAACAGCTCTGTGTGCCAATGACCTACCCTTAGTGTAGCTTCCATAAATCCCCTCATGTAACTCCTCAAAGAGTAATTCTGTTGCTTCGGGGTGTATGCATAATAGGTATGGCCTAGAAAATGAGCGTTTGTACAACTTCTGATCCTCATACAGCCAGAACCGTGGTGCCTTCCTTCGTATTTTATCAGCTTCTGTCTTCTCCTCAGGTAAGGCATCCTCCTTTAAGAATAATACTATGGGGTCCATCCAACTAGGCCCTACTCTAATTTGGTGAATATGAACCACCTCCCTGTTCACCTCTGTGAGTTTGCATAAGTCTTCTACAAGGATGACTCGAGGTAAGCTTTGCACCGAGGAGGTTGCAAATGTGGCTAGGGAATCAACATGAGTGTTTCTGCTTCTAGGGATATGTAATAGGCTGAAAGATTCAAAACCTGACTGCAAATGTCTAACATGTCCTAAATACCCTCGCATTCTTTCATCTTTGGCTTCAAACTTTCCTTTCAGTTGGCTGACGACCAATCTTGAGTCCGAAAACACCTCCACGGTATTTCCTCCCATTTTCTGAACTATGACCATTCCCATTAGTAAAGCCTCATATTCGGCTTCGTTATTTGTGGTCGAGAATCCCAATCTTAATGATTTCTCAATGGTGATTTTTTCAGGTGAGACCAAGACTAGCCCCACCCCGGACCCTCTTTAGTTTGCCGCACCATCAACAAATACCTTCCAGATCGAGGATTCTTGCAATGTGATTACGCCAACCAATTTTTCATCTATGTACTGCGCTTTGGCCTCTTTCTCGGAAGGGGACTCGGTGAATTCTGCCACTAAATTTGTAAGAACTTGACCCTTAACAGAGGTTCGTGACATGTATTTGATGTCAAAATCCCCTAGCATTGTCCCCCATTTAACAACCCTTCCCTTGTAATCACTGCTTCGGAGCAGAGTTCTAAGCGGGAGCTGAGTTAGGACAACTTCTGTGTATGCTTGGAAGTAGTGGGGGAGCCTACATGTAGCGTGTACTACCGCTAAAATGGCCTTCTCCAGGGGTAGGTAACGGATCTCAGTCTCATGCAGTGATTTGCTCACATAATAAACTGGTCTTTGGATGCCCCCATCAACTCGTATCAACACCAGGCTCACAGCATGGGGAGCTACCGTGATATAGGCAAACAAGACCTCGTCCCTTTCAGGGCTAGACATGATAGGTAGCCGAGAGAGATATTCCTTAAGCTGATTGAAGGCCAAAGCACATTCCTCTGTCCATTCAAATCTCTTCCACTTATTCATCAACAGGAAGAAAGGCTTGCATCTATCTATTGACCGAGAAATAAACCGATTCAAGGTGGCAGTCATTCCGGTCAGTTTTTGGACTTCCTTAGGATTCCCAGGAGGCTGTAAACTATTAATTGCTCTAATTTGGTCAGGGTTGACTTCAATTCCTTGGTGAGTCACCATGTAGCCCAGAAATTTGCTTGATCCCACACCGAAAAAGCATTTAGAAGCGTTAAGGCGTAATTTGTGTTTCCTTAGAATTTCAAAAATGCTCTTGAGATCCCCTACATGCTCGAATACTACCTTACTCTTCACTACCATGTCGTCTATATAAACCTCAATACTCCTACCTAATTATGGTTCGAACATTCTGGTCATCATCCTTTGGTAGATAGACCTGGCATTTTTCAAACCAAACGACATCACTTTGTAGTGGTAGTTTCCAATGCGAGTGGCAAAAGCTATTTTTTCCTGATCGTCCAAGGCTAGTGGTATCTGGTGGTATCCCTGAAAGGTGTCTAAGAAACTCATCCAAGGATGGCCCACGGTGACGCCCTATTTAGATCTGTGAAGTCTACGCACACTCGCCATTTTCCACTCTTCTTTTTCACCACCACAATATTGGCCAACCACTTTGGGTAAAACACCTCCTTGATAGCCCCCGCCTGCTTAAGTTTCGTCACCTCCTCTCTAACAGCATCAGCATGATCCTTGGATGCATGCCGAGGTGGTTGCTCTTTGGGGGTGACAAAGGGATTAACATTTAGATAATGACAGATGAAGTTCAGGTCCACCCATGGGGCCTTGTAAGCATTCTGGGCGAACACATTAATGTTTCTTCTAAGAAACTCTAACAGCTCTTCCTTCTCTGGAGTGGGCAGCTGGGCCCCTACTAAAAGAACTTCTCCGGATTGTTACCAATAACAACCTTTACCAAATCCTCGCATTTTGCCTCCTCAATTGACACATCAATAGGCAACGCCAGAGCTCCTAATTGCTATAAGCCTCCTTCAGCATGGGCCGAGGACTCGATCTCGGGTGGATGCCGGATGGCGGCCACCAGGCATTGTCTAGCCATAGATTGACTCTCAACGATTTCTTCAATCCAGTCCCCTGATGGGTATTTCACCTTCTGGTGCAGGGTAAAAGAGACAGCCCTTAGGGCATGAAGCCAGGTCCTGCCCACAATGGTTGTGTAAGGGGAATAAGTGCCCACCATGATGAAGTCCACCTCCACTACTTTTGAGCCAGTCTGTATGGGTAGTCTGATCTGACCCCTAAGAGTGACAACCTTCCCATTAAAGCTTACTAGAGGAGAACTGTAGGCCATTAGGTCCTCGGGTCTCAGGTTTAGCCCCTTGTATAAGTCGGGGTACATGATCTCGACGCCACTACCTTAATCCACCATTACCCTCTTTACGTCATAGCCCCCAATCCTAAGTGTTACCACTAGAGCATCATCGTGGGGCTGTATGGTTCCAACCTTATCTTCCTCTGTAAAGCTCAACGCTGGTCAGGCGTTCATTTTAGCCCTCTTTGGCTCAAAATTTGAATTATCGATAGATAGCCGAGTAACGTCATTACCTTGGAGGGGCAGGACCCGGTCCTTTTTGGAGTGGTGAAGATAACGTTTATCGTGCCCAATGGAGGTCTCATAAGAGCATCTCTCCATGGTTCTAGGTCAGTCTGGTTTCCCTGGCCATTGGAATGATATAAAAGGTGCTTTAATTTCCCTTATTGGACCAACTGGTCCAAGTAGTCCCATAAGTTTCTATAGTCCTTTGTAGTATGCCCCTAGTTCTGGTGATACTGGCAATAGAGGTTCTGGTTGCACCTCATAGGATTTCCCGCCATCTTATTTGGCCATTTGAAGAATGGCTCATTCTTAATCTTATCCAAAACCCGATGCACCGGTTCTCGGAACACGACATTGACCGCTTGAGTGCTAGTAAATCTTGACTGCCTAGTAAAATCTCTATGCTGCCGGTTGTTGTTGTATTGGTCTGACCTGAAATCCTTCCTCTCCTAAAGGATAACCTTATCCTTTCCTTTCCCCCACTACTGGTCTTCCCCAACCCTTTGTACTTGTCAATTCGGTCCATGAGTTGGCGCACATTGGTGACAGGTTTTCCCGTCAAGGATTTCCTTAAACTGTGCTCGATTGGGAGGCCACTCTTGAAAGTACTGATGGCAACGTCATCAAAGTCACCATCTATCTCATTGTACATTTCTTAATATCTGTCCGAGTACGTTTTCAGGGTTTCTCCCATCTCGTATGGACAAGGACAGTAGAGAGTCTAAGGGCCGAGAAACCCTGCTACTAGTAATGAAACGAGAGCTAAATGCCTAGGTGAGCCCCTTGAAGGAATCTATGGAACTTGCCCTCAAGCCATCGAACCATCTCATGGCCATGGGTCCAAGACTGGAGGGGAACACTTTGCACATCAAGGCTTCGTCCTTAGAGTGGACAGTCATTCTCTAGTTGAAATGGCTCACATGTTCCACAGGATCTGTTCGACCATCGTAGATGGTGAACGTTGGTTGATTGAATCGTCGGGGAAGTCTCGCATCTTTAATCTTGCATGTGAATGGTGACCTAGAAATCTGGTTTAATGCCCTACTCATAGCGTCATTTCCCAGGCCTTTGCATGGCGGGCTCTTGTGCTTGCATTTGTGGCAGTGCTCCTTCTTGTAGGAGAAAGACTCACTAGGTGGGGTCCTTGACCTCTGTCTGTAACTGGCATCCTCTCCTTCATCAGGGGAATCATCAGGCTAGAGGGGGCTCGCTCTCACTGTGCATGGCGCAACTTTCTCTTAAGCTAGTCAACTTACCGTTGCAGGGCTCTAGTATTCTCCTTTTGAGGGAGGTGACCCTTTCCTCGGGACTAACTTCTACCCATCTGGACGGTATGCACACTCCCTTCTCGATGTCCTCTTCGCTCAAGGTTTACAAAAGGATTTTCACGTTGGGATCCTATAGACTCTACCTGTTGTGGACCTGAACCTACCATGGTTGAATGTTGCACTCACTATCACTCAAGTATTCTTCCCACAGATGGCACCATTTGTAAGGACCCTTTTTTGGTTTTCAAACCCAACAAGGGTGTGGACTTTAGCCCAAAAAGCCTAAAACAATAAATTTGTAGATGATGGGTTAGAAAACTATGCTTTAGTGAATCAAGTGACGAGCTAGTAGATTTTAATGACAATGAAGGAAAGATAATAGACATATCCTTAAGGAAAATCGTCATCGGCCAAGTCCGAGGAGATTGATTCTTAGGTATTTCCCTTAAAGCTTTATTACAACTCTGGTTCTAGATTGCTACAGGATTTCTTTCTTAATTTTTTGATCCCCTTCCTCATGGAGGGTCTTTTACATTATATAGCTCCTTTTAGACCATCTTGATCCTACACTTGTTGATCATTTGAGCCCTCACTTGAGTGTCTGTCTCGTCAGATGCCCCCTTTTGCTCTCTGTGAGTTGTGGTAGCCAAGGTAGCACTGTTTAGGAGTCTTCTCCACATAAATGCGGCTAGAAAAGTAGTTGTTGCATTCAATGCGGTGGTAGCAACTTTTTCTTAGATTCCTCTGAACTCTCATCCCTTTTACACGATCATATTTCCTGTCTCTATTAGTAGATCGTCCTGGAAAGTTACCTTGAATGATAAGGTATACGTTCGATCCATGCCTTGCTTGTCTGGGAAGATGTTCCTCCTCATACCAACTTTCTCAACCCTTTCATTTGTATTTTTCTTATAGGATTCTGAGCTTAACACCCTCGCTGCTGTTTATCCTCCTCGGACAGACAAAGTCCTCGGCCAAGTCTAAGGGCCAGTACATGAATTTGGGCCCTTATCCCTGCACTTAATATCATAAATAATTAATGCAATAATAATTATAGAACACTCTTTGTATAAGTTATTAAAGAGCTCAATAGTTTTTTATTATAAAATTTCTAATGATAGAATATTTAATTTATACTATATAAATAAAAAGTCCATATTCAAATAAATAACTTGATGATAAATCATAAATAATTAATTTATTAAGAAAATATATAATTAAAAATACAATTATGAAAGAAAAATCAGACATATATTGAAATGTCAACACAAATGTATGTAGAAATTGTAGGGACTCAATTTGGATTGGACCCAGAGTATGAATGGGTTTTCAGCCCAACAAGCCCAAACAATAAATTTTTAGAGCATGGGTTCAAGAACTAGTACCGTTTGACAGGAAAGGTTATACTCATCGAGTAACAAGGGATATTTCAGGTTGATTGAATGAGAAAAATTTTCCTCGGCTAGGTTTCAGTCCGCCTTCTTTCCTCCTTTTTCTTCCTCTTTTCTTTTTTATGGAATCTCCTCATTTATCTCATTCGTTTCTATGTTATATACTCCGTTCTATCCTCCATTTCCATCGTACACGTGTAGTTCTTATCTTGGGAGCTCCTTTCTGTCCCATCCAGCACCTACTGGAACTTTTGCTCAGTGGCCATAAAGCTGCTTAGTCACTGTTCAGGTATCACCTCCACATTAATGCGGCCAGAGGGTTAGCTGGAAAGCATTTAATGTGGAGGTGATGGCCTTGGAAGATATTTGCTACCCTCCCCGACTCCTCCTTAAGCTCATACCCAATTTCCAGTTCAGATACAACTTTGCGGAGTCTCCTGAATAAAATGAAAGTTACATTCACCTCAGACTTTGGTGTCCTCGAACGTGCGTTATGCCGCTATATACAATATCCACTCCTTTCCCCTATATTATCCCTTTAATAATAATAATAAAATTTTAAGCTATCTTCGGATAACTAAGCGTCCTCGGATTGGGCCGTTGGGCCCCGAGCCCACTTCTGAGGATTCCCATATCTTTTAACTAACAGGCCCCACAATAGCCCCTCAAAATCTCGCTTTTTGTCACCTCGGGAAAAATGGAGATTTTGATACCCAACCTTCATTTATTTCGTAGGTTTCCTCCGCTTTCAGAATGTCCTTTTGCTTGCCCAAGGCACGCTCCTGACGTTTCGGCGTCAGGAGCACGCCATTATTAAATGATGGCTGCTCTGTTGTCCCACACGTTCAACGGCCTGATGTAAATCTAACGGTGGGGGATCCTTTGCATTTATGGGCGGGATTTTTCCCGCTCCCACTTTCTGTGCCCATATAAAGTGCCTTTCAAATCAAATCTCTCTTCAGTTACAAATTACACCGTCTCAGCACATATTCATTGAATCTGTCTCTCTCTCATTACTCCACGCTCTCATAAATACTAAGAGCCCGTCCGAGGAGCTTGTTTTCCAAACCTGTAAGTTTCCTTAACCTTCCCCAGTTTTCCATCTTCTGCATCAGTTTTTCTTTACTACTGTTAGAAAATGGGTAGATTTAAGTATCTAGTTGATTCCGAGGAGCAAATAGAATCATTTAGGGCTAAGTATAGGATTCCTTTAATAGTGGGTATGAGATATGCTTCCCCACAAACTTGGTTGCACGATAGAAAAACGGGGGAGGTAGTCATCCCTATGATAGCTTTTATCGAGGGAGGGATGACTATCCCAATGGGTAGTCTGACGAGAAGTTACCTCAGGTTCTTCAGATTATCTCACACACAGTGCGCCTCGAATATGTTCAGGGTGCTTGGGAGTATAGAGGCTTTAAATGCCTCGTACAATTTAGGTTTGACCCATCACGATGTGAACTGGGTATATAACCTCAATCATTTAAAGGATCAGGGATATTACCTTAAGTTTAGGTACCCTGCAGTAAGATTGATCCAGTGCCTCCCTACCTCAAACAAGGGTTTAAAAGACGATTTCCTTATTTTCTCCGGGGAGTGGCATGATGGTTTGCCTTGTCCGACTGAAGAGGGACAACCAGGTGGGATTCCTAGGATGTACGCCCCTTATAAGTCAGGTTAAATTTTTAATTGAAGCTATTCTTATTTCTGACAAAAATTTTCTTTCATGTTTTAATTATTTTGCAGACAAGCGCGCCACTAGACGTAATTTCAGGCTGATCAATAGAGAGAGCCTAGATAGAATCCTACGATCCGAGGTGTATGTGAATCCCTCCGACGGCCAATTAAGAGCAGCACATTTAATACTCAAGTACGACCCCGTTTCAAAAGCCTTTCAGGCTCCCAAGTACGTGATAAAGGCAAAAAATCCTCGGCTCCACCGTATCAGTGTAGCCTTTGAGGGATTCATTGTTCCTGAGGGCACCCCCATTCCTGAAGGTGTGCCCTTCACTGAACCATCGCCTAAGGCCACTCCCTCTATAGGAGCTTCATCATCACGCTCCGTTCCCCAAAAAGTGAGAGAGGGAGAAGAAGAAAAAGAAAAAGAGGCCGAAGAAGAAAAGGAAGAAGAAGAAGAAGACACCTCGGGAGGACTTGTAGAGTTGTCTGATTCTGCCGACGAATTCGAAGTTTTTAACCAACCCCAATCTCCTGAGGTGACCTCTGAGAAAATGGGTATTCAAAGGAGAAGCCAGAGGAGCTTGAAAGACGTAATCGAGGGACAGCCTGGGAGGGTGGTGGAAAAGCAAGTTCAGGTCAACCCCCCAGCTCTCCCTCCTCCGCCTCCTCAGTCACCCCAACCGACCGTGACCGAGCCCACTGATCCAAAGAGGAGGAGAGAGCCAAAGGGTAAAGACGTGATGGACGCAGGGAGGACTCACACTACCCGTGAGGGTGAGGACCAAAGAGCTGCTAAGCAGCAGAAAACAAGCCATGGGTCACAGCAATGGGTGGATAAGACAACCACTCAGTCCTCGAAACCTGAGGCCTGGCTCCCAGCCCCTATGCTCGATGAGAAGCCCCTAAGGGAGGATGCTTCAATCAGGGACTTTAGTGGCGGACTTGGGTGTCGAGTCGCCTCAGCATTAGAGGAAACACTTCTTCTTCCCAAGGACATGGCTGAGCTGAGAGCGATCAAGAGAGACGAGGTCTTTCAAAATACCAAAAGATATTTGGGCATGGTATGACGCTTTTACCGTTACATTTTTACTGTTGTTTGTTTGTTTTTTGTTATACACACATTTTTTTTTTTTGTGTATTTCTAACTCCTTTTTCTCTAGGCCGTTCAAGCCACCTTTAGGCTGGAGGAGATAGCCGAATCCTACCACCAGCAAATAGACGAGGAGAGGAAGAAAAAGATAACAGCTGTGCGCACACTGAATGCTTCTGAGCAAAACATTGTGCAGCTGAAGAAAAAGTTAGCAGCCGAAGAAAGCGCTCGAAAGAGTGCTGACTCAGCTTTGGAGGGGTTCTAAAGGCAGCTTCTGCGTGACGCCAATGCCCAGCTAGCAGCCTCTAAGGAACAGGTGCTAGCTCTGCAGAAACAACTGGAGGAAGTCCAGAAGCTCAAAGATCAGGCTGAAAAAGCCAAAGCCGAGGCTAAAAAAGAAAGAGACGTCGCTGAGCAGCAGGGTTACAATGTGGGTGTCGATGAGACAGAGGACACTTTCCGAGCTGAGGTGCCTGTCGTGTGCCGGGAGTACTGTGCCTTGACCTGGCAAGAGGCTCTCAACCGAGCTGGAGTTGAATCCTCATCAGAGTTGAGCAAAACCTGAAAATATTTATTTCCCCCCAGCTATTCGGGCCTCCACTCCCTCTACTCCACAAGGGGAGGCATCCTCTACTGCTGCTGAGCCACCTAAGGAAGTTCAAACTCAGGCTCATCCCTCGCTCAATCAGCAAGAGCAGCCACAAATGCCTGAAAAAGCAAAGGATCTATCCTCGGCTAAAGAAGTAGCAGGGCCCAAAGACGGAGCGGCCTCTCACACTTTTGAACAGGCCTTAGCCTCAACCACCCTGCCTGCTGAAGAAGCTCCTATGGCGCAGGAAAAGAACGTTCCTCCTGAGGCAGCTGGCAAAGCCCCTCCACCCAAGCTCTAAATAAAGTTAACCAAATAGTTGCTTGTAGTCAAATTCCTTTTAGTGTCCTTTTCATCTCGTTTTTCCTTCTTTATTTTTTTAATCCTTTTAAGGATGTTCCTAGTTGCAATGCGTAGTTCTTTTTGAAAACTTATAAGAGATATTGGGGTTTCGTTTATTACTTATATAATTTCATGTATGATTGCTCTTCATTACTTGCATTTGTTTTATCTACTTTTCTTATGATCTTGGACTGTAAAAAGGATGAAAGTTGACATGATAGGGAAGAATCATAACTTTATACACAATCATTGAGAACTCAAAACAGGCTATAATAGTGACCTCCGCGGCCTTATAAAGGCTCCCTGTAGCATTCATTAGAAAAGTATACATATCTAGGATAGCACTTTTACCTTTCATCCAAAGAGGTATTGACCCCCTTGAAACGCTTTAAGTGATGCTCATAGCATCTACTTCAATATGCATCTCTAGTCACACGAACCCCTTTTAGAAGACATAGATTCCAACTAAGTTTGATGTTTAAATAGTTTGTTTGTGGTCCGAGGACCTGACATGATTTAGCTTCTGTTTAATACTTCTATTCGTAGTGTAATAATTTCCACTAAGTTGTGGTCCGAGGACCTGACATGACTTAGCTTCTGTTTAATACTTCCATTCGTAGTGTACTAATTTCCACTAAGTTGTGGTCCGAAGACCTGACATGACTTAGCTTCTGTTTAATACTTCCATTCGTAGTGCACTAATTTCCACTAAGTTGTGGTCCGAGGACCTGACATGACTTAGCTTCTGTTTAATACTTCCATTCGTTTCAGAAGCACATATTGCAAGAGCAAGATAAATTATAAAGGAAAGTAAAACACAACTTGTTAATAATAATACCTTCTCAGGTTGCTTACATTCCAGGGATGGAGTATAGTTTTTTCATCTAAATCTTCTAAATAGTAAGCCCCTATCCCTGCTACAGATGTAATACGATATGGCCCTTCCCAATTGGGCCCCAACTTTCCCCAGGCTGGGTTCTTGGTATTTTCCAAGACCTTCCTCAACACCAAGTCTCCCGGAGCTAATGGCCTTAGTCTGACGTTTGCATCATAGCCCTGCTTCAGCTTGTGCTGGTAGTACGCTAATTGAACCATAGCTTTCTCTCGTCGCTCATCTATTAAGTCTAGACTTTTCCTNCCGGATTCACTCCTGGGGCTTCATAGGCGCTCCATGCAAACACATCAACGTTTCTCCTAAGAACCTCAATCAACTGCTCTTTCTCTGACAAAGGCAACTGAGCCCCGACCTGAAAGTACTTCTCTGGATCATCACCAACGCTCACCCTTTCCAAATTTTCACACCTCATCTCCTCTGTGGACGCGCCGAACTGGGCTTCCCGACCCCTTGATTGCTATAAATCATCCTCGGCTGCAGCCGAAGTACTTGTCTCTGGCCGATGTTGAATGGCCATTATCATACACTGCCTAACCATGGTCTGATTTTCTAAAATTTCTGAAACCTCGCCTCCCGAGGGATACTTCACTTTCTGATGAAGAGTGGAAGAAACAGCCCCCAAAGCATGCAACCAGGGTTTTCCCAAAATAGCCGTATACGGAGAAAAAGCATCCACCATGATAAAATCCACCTTCACCATATCTGAGCCAGTCTGCACAGGTAGTCTAACCATTCCCAACGGAGCGACCGATTTGCCCTCGAAACCCACTAGAGGGGAACTATACGTTGCTAGATCCTCAGGTTTCAAATTCAACCCCCTGAATAAATCGGGGTACATTACCTCAGCGGCACTTCCATCATCAACCTTCACCCTCCTCACGTCATACCCTCCGATCCTAATCGTAACCACCAAAGCATCATCATGCGGTTGTATGGTTCCTCTCTTATCCTATTCTGAGAAACCTAACACCAACGAGGTGCCCGGTCTAGCCTTCTTCAGCCTCGAACTGGAGCCCTCCTCTGAGCACTAAGACACAGACATTACCCTGGAAGGGCAAGATTCAGTTCTCCCCGGGGCAGCAAATATAACGTTTATCGTGCCCAGAGGAGGTCCCCTTGAAGCATCCCCCTGAAACGCCGAGCCTGCCTGGCCTCCTCGACCATCGGAGTGATGCAGAAGATGGGTCAACTTCCCCTCTTGCACCAGCTGCTCCAAATGATCCCACAGATTTTTACAATCTTTGGTGATATGCCCATGGTCTTGGTGGTACTGGCAATAAAGGTTCCGATTACGCTTCGCAGGATCCCCTGCCATCTTATTGGGCCACCTAAAGAACGACTCGTCCTTTATCTTCTCCAGAACTCGCTGCACTGGTTCTCGGAACATGGCGCTAACCACCTGGGAGTTGGCAGACCCTGACTGCCCCCCAAAGTCCCTCCGAGGTCAGTTGTTATTATACCGGTCCGGCCTAAAATTCCTCCTCTCCTGAGTTATTGCTTTAGACTTTCCTCTGCCTGCATCTGATCTTCCTCTACTCTTCTATATTTGTCTATCTGATCCATAAGCTGACGTACACTAGTAACAGGCTTGCCAGTCAGAGACTTCCTCAGACCGTGCTCGGTTGGAAGACCTTTCTTAAAGGTGTTCATAGCCACGTCGTCGTGAGCCTTATCTACCTCGTTGAACATTTCCCAGTATCTGTCCGAGTAGGCCTTTAGGGTTTCTCCCTCCTGCATAGACATGGATAGTAGCGACCCCAAGGGTTGAACAACCCTCCTACATGTAATAAAATAGGCACCAAAGGCCTGGGTGAGCTTCTCAAAAGAGTCAATAGAATTAGTTCTTAAGCCATTAAACCATCTCATTGCCACTGGGCCTAAGCTAGACGGGAAAACCTTGCACATTAAGGCCTCATCCCTGACATGAATAGCCATTCTTTGGCTGTAGTGGCTAACATGTTCTACTGGGTCTGTTCGACCATTATAAATGGTGAACACAGGCTGGTGGAATCGCCGAGGAAGACTAGCGTCCTCAATATGTCGCGTGAAGGGCGACTTAGAGACCTGATTCAGAGCCTTGTTCAAGGCATCATTCCCCTGACCCTGGCGAGTCGGACTCTTATTTCTTCACCCACGGTGGTACTCCTCCTCACACGAAAAGGTTCACTGGGTGGAGTTCTCGATCTTCGCCTATAACTGGTGTCATCTGACTCAGAGGAGTGCCCAAATTATGAGTCTTACGCCTTCGTCGCTCATATCGCAATTCCCTCTCCAACTTTTTAATCTTACGACTGCAAATTTCCTCCGCTCCTTACAGGGGAAGCATGGCCTTTCCCCCGAGAGGGCTTCTATCTGTATGGGTTGTTCGGGTACTCCCCTCATGATCCCCCCCCGTGTTCGTGATCTCCAACGGATTACTGTGCTGAGAGCCCCTAGACTCTGCCTAGTGCTGATTAGCATCCACCTGTTGCGGCCCGTCAATGGTTGCTGCGATGCTCCCTCTCCATCTGCGAGTATCACACCTGCCTTTCCTTCTCAACAGATCAAGTTCTCCCCACAACGGCGCCAATTGTAGGGACTCAATTTGGATTGGAACCCTAGAGTATGAATGGGGTTTTCAGCCCAACAAGCCCAAACAATAAATTTTTAGAGCATGGGTACAAGAACTAGTACGTTTGATCAGGAAAGGCTATACTCATCAAGTAACAAGGGATATTTTAGGTAAATTGAATGAGAAAAATTCTCCTCGGCTAGCTTTCAGTCCGTCTTCCTTTTTTTTTTTTTTTCTCCTCCCTTTTTTTATGGAAAAATCCCTTTTTATCTCCTTGTTTCTATGTTATATACTCCATTCTCTCCTCCATTTCCATCGTACACGTGTAGTTCTTATCTTTGGAATCCTTTCTGTCCATCCAGCACCCTACCGGAACTTTTGCCTAGTAGCCATAAAGCTGCTTAGTCACTGTTCAGGTATCACCTCCACATTAATGCGGCTAGAGATTAGCTGGAAAGTCATTTAATGTGGAGGTGATGGCTCGGAAGATATTTGCTACCTTCCCGACTCCTCATTAGGTTTATACCAATTTCCAGTTCAGATACAACTTTGCGGAGTCTCCTGAATAAAATGAAAGTTACATTCACCTCGGACTTTGGTGTCCTCGGACGTGCGTTATGCCGCTATATACAATATCCACTCCTTTCTCCTATACTATCCCTTTAACAAAATTTTTTAAGCTATCCTCGGATAACTAAGCGTCCTCGGATTGGGCCGTTGGGCCCCGAGCCCACTTCTGAGGAGTCTTACATCTGTTTAACTAACAGACCCCACAATTGTTATATTTTTTAATTTTACTTTTTTTCTTCTCATCTTATTTTTTTTCAATATTGAAATTCAACCACATCCTCCTTATCATTAAATTATTTATATTTTCTCTCCCTTTTTGGTTTAAAAAAAATAAAAAATATTTTACTTAAATTCAAATTAAAAAATTGTCCTTATCAAATTGTACTCATTTTTTTTTTAAACATTACACTTGTCTAACCTTTCTCATTTCCTTCTACATATTTCATCTCCCTAAACCTTCTATCTTAATATCATTCTTCCTTTCTCCCTTATTTTCCTTTATTTTGTTTCTTTTTAATATATCCTCTTAGTATAAATTTGTAATTCACTCTTCCATTCTTTGCATAATCTTTCCTCACAAAAAAGGTTATTTCCCTCGCTTTCTCACTTAATTTTTTGGTGAATTTTTTTTATTTTAATTTCTTGCATCTCTACTTTAGCTTGATAAAGTTTTGTGTTTTTTAGAACTCTATTTTAGGTTGATGCAATTTAGTTTTGTGTTTTATGGTTTTTTTTTTTTTTTTTTGTTCACTTTGATTGTTAAATGTTATCCTATTGCATTATAAAGAATTAAAGGCAGTATATAAGACTATAATATTATTATATTAAGGGTTTGTTTGGGATCTACTTATTTTACTGAAACTGAAAATTTTTTGTTAAAGCACCGTAGATAAATGTAAAAGTTAGCTGAAATAGTATAGTGGGACTCATTAATAGTACCAAAAAGTGCAGTGGGGCCCATGAATAGTAACAAAAATAAGCTGAATATAGTAAAAAATTAAACATATAATATTTTGCTTAAATTCAATAAATAAAATTGTCCTCATAAAGTGGAGTAATGCTAGGGAAACACTCATTCTCACACCCAATGCATCAAAGGAAAAATGGAATACAAAAGAAATGCCAATTTAGAAACACTAAATAAAAAAATAAAAAAAAGTTAATGAGGATATCTAACCAAATGTAACATAAAGAAACTAATAATGCATATTTAATGTGTTAGGTTCTAAAGATTTAGGATTTTATGTATTTAGAACTCTAATTTGTATTGTTGGCAAACCATGATCAAAACAGGTTGTTTAGTCTTGTTTAGGCTTGCTCAAAGTTGGGTTTTTCATGTAAAGTTGGAATCGAGTGGCTGCAGATGCATTGGTGCATTTCGGCCTAGCTCGATCGATCGAAGGAAAGACTCGATCAATCGAATCTCGGGCAGAATGTTTTTCTGCAGAATATTCCAGCTCAGCCCTAACTCATTAAACATTTTGGGTTTTCTGTTTTTACCCTAGGTATATAAAGAAAAACCCTAGCCACGTTTTTAGAGTTGCTCCAGTTGAGTTGTTGCTCATACTTTGCTATTTTGTGTAAATCTTTTGTGAGATCTAGAGGAGCTTTCCTTTACACAAAACTTAGGGTTTTCAAGGTAGAGATTATTTCAACATTTTGATGATCAACTTGGTTGCTACCATTGAAGTTTAAAGATTATCAAGCGTGTGTGCTTGTAGCTGATTGGAGAATCCAAGAAAGAAGGAGTCCGTGGATTCGGAGCTTGCACATGGTCGTGTCAGTAAGTTCTACTGGTGTGTAGCATTAGGAAGTCAAGCGGGGAGCTTGTAAGTCCTTTTGTATGAACTTCGATTCTTTCGCATAGTGGATTCAGGTTTACCTTGAGGATAGCTAGGTCAAATCCTCACCAGGTTTTTACCGTATAGTTTTTTGGGTCATCATATCATTGTGTCTTTTATATTTCTGTTGCTTTATACCTTTGATATGATTATGTGTTTGTGATAACCTAGAATTGCTGAAATTGTTTAAGTTAATCACTTGGCTAATTAACTAGGTTAATCCGGTTGTTTTAAGGGGTCTAAAACCGTTCAAGTGGTATCAGAGTGGGTAGCTCTTTTGTTAGAGATTTTTTGATCTCGGAGCTGATCCTTGACCCCTGTTGTCATGGATTCTTGGAAAATCATCTTGCTTATATATCAACTTGTCTACTTATTGTCTTTGCATCTTGTTGACTTTGTTAAAACTTTCCATGAGTATCTTTGCCTAATCACATGTGATAAGAACTATTTGCTATACTGCTTTAACCGCCTTAAAAGCACGTGATTCTTGTCTTTGGTATTTGGATAATGGTTGTTCCAGGTATATGATAGGAAACAAAGGGTTATTCAAAACTCTCTTTGAAGGAAAGATTGGGACAGTCACTTTTGGAAATGGAAGCAAATCTGTGATTAGAGGCATTGGAACTGTGGACATTCTAGGACTGCCAGTGTTTGAAGATGTTTGGTATGTTGATGGACTGAAGGCAAATTTACTTAGCATAAGCCAGATTTGCGACAACGGATTAAATGTTCTTTTCACCAAGCATGAATGTGAGATACTTGATGAAGGAGTTGACTATATGTATGGTGATAAGAACTATTTGCTATACTGCTTTAACCGCCTTAAAGGCACGTGATTCTTGTCTTTGGTATTTGGATAGTGGTTGTTCCAAGTATATGATAGGAAACAAAGGGTTATTCAAAACTCTCTTTGAAGGAAAGATTGGGACAGTCACTTTTGGAGATAGAAGCAAATCTGTGATCAGAGGCATTGGAACTGTGGACATTCTAGGACTGCCAGTGTTTGAAGATGTTTGGTATGTTGATGGACTGAAGGCAAATTTACTTAGCATAAGCCAGATTTGCGACAACGGATTAAATGTTCTTTTCACCAAGCATGAATGTGAGATACTTGATGAAGGAGGTGACTATATGTGTGTTGGTATAAGGATAGCTAACAACTGTTATGGAATAACACCAAGTGTGAACAACAAGTGCTTTAGTGCAAAGATTGATCAAGTTGATTTGTGGCATCAACATTTGGGACATGCCAGTCATAAGCAAATTCAAGGCCCTACTATTGAAATTTGTAGCTACAATTGTTGCATCATCCCAATCCACAAGTGCTTCCTTCGGCTTAATCCAGCCAACTTCAATAGCTTGCCATACCTGTTCACCTAGAGCCTGCAAGAACACTTTCATACGAACTTTCCAGTACGCATAATTAGTTCCATCAAATAAAGGAGCTATAAATAAAGATTGTCCTCTATCCATGACAACAGGGGTCAATGGATCACACTCAGGAAATTAATCCAATCAGAGTGAACCCGCTCTGATACCACTTGTTGGGAAATTTAGACCCCGGTTGATAGAATTAACAAGTTTTAAACCCAAGTTGTTAATTAGATTTATTATGAATAAACCTTGTTAAAACAAACAAACATCAATATCATGTCAATAATGAATGCAACGGAAAAGTAAATAAGACAATATATGATGACCCAGGAAAACCAATGAAACCAACCAGTTTCACAGTAAAAAACCTGGGGGGAAACCTTCCCGAAAAGCAATCCACTATAGAAAAGAGAAGTTTCAGATCTAGTAAAAACATTTGTCCCTAGACTCTACAATCCCCGTAGATGAACTCACAGCAGAAACCTTCTACCGCTTCAGAACCTCTAAACTCTTCAATATATGAACGCCACCCTTTTTGTTGCACGGATCCCAATACGTGACTCACTCACCAACTTAAGAAAGAAGAATGTTGGCTGCAAAGTTCTTCACTTCATCAACAATGAAGATCAAGAAGCACTTGGTTACAAAACCCTAAGGCGCAAAAACGCAGTAGCTTCTTTCAGAGAGAATAAGGCATCAATCACCTTTTTGCATATGTTCTCCTTGTATTCTCTTATGTGACGGCCTTTAAAATAAGCCTTATATAAGTCTAGGGTTGTGAGAAAAGAAACCCTACTCAAATACATAAACCTGGCCCAAAAATCAAAAAGCTGAAAATTCTGATTTTCCGTAACCTCGATCGATCGAGAGGTGTCGAGAGGTGTCGAGGTTTAATGAATCTCAACAGATAGCAGCTATCGAGGAGGTGTCGAGAAGGTGTCGAGGAGACAGAAACTTTCTTGATCGATCGACCAGCTATCGAGAAGCTATCGAGATTGTGATAAGAATCAGCTGAAGAGCTCGACAGATAGCCAGGTGTCGAGGTAGCTATCGAGCAGGTGTCAAGCTTTAAAAATCTTGCACTTCAGCTTGCTTTCTCTTGGACAGACTTGATGACTTCAACACTTGACCTTGAAACATTGTTTCTTGAAGTATTAAACACACCTAAAACTACCCAATTACAAGTAGAGTGCGTTTTGTCAAAGGATTAGCCAATTTACATAACTAAGTGACATATGTTCTTAATCAAGTTAAAACATATATGTCCTAACATTGTAGAATCTCTTCAGTCCTATGAGTCTGACCTACCCAAAGTGAACAACTCCAAATCAATAGCTCTTAAGTCAGTTGATGATGTTGATGCTGGTGGATTTGATGATAAGCTCTCTGCTACAAAGATTGCATACCTTGCCAAGAACTTTAGAAACTTTCTTAGGAATAACAATAGAAAGTCAAGAGGTACAAACACTGTTGAACCTAGAAACTTTAGGAAGAATGATCCCACTAAAGTTAATAATTTTGAAAAACCTAGAGAAAAAGTTGGTCAATCTTCAAACAATCCTTTGGGCGCTCAGTGTTTTGGTTGTCAAGGGTATGGTCATGTGAAATCTAAATGTCCTACATTCTTGAGATCTAAAGGTAAAGTTATGGCTGTAACCCTTAGTGATAATGAGGTTTCTGATGATGAGTCTGAATGTGACGAAGATGGAAACTTCATTGCTTTTACTGCTACTACTATAGTAAATGAAAGCATATCTGTTGAAGAGAACCCTTCTGATGGGGAACTCTCTGAGGATGCAGATCTTCAAGAGGCGTACAATAAACTTTGCAAACTTGCTACAAAGGATGCTATGAATGTTAAACTTGGCCTGAAGAAAATTGAATCTCTTGAGCTTGAAAAGAAGAATTTGCTTGTTAGCTTGTTTGATGCTAATGATCTTTTGAACAATGTTAAATCTGAGAACATGCTCTTGCTTGATAAAGTTAAAACTTTGGAACATGATTTATCTGTTGCTAGATCTGCTAGTTCTAAACTTGATCACATGTTGAATGTTCAAAAGTATCCTTCTGATAAATCTAGTTTAGGATATGTTGAAAGCATCTTTGATTCTGCACCACATTCCACAAACTTTGTTCCTCCATCTTCTTCTGAACCTTTTGCGAGTGAGGTTGTGAGTAAAACTGTTAAGCCCCCTGTGAGTGAGGTTGTTAAACCCATAGAAGCTTCATCACCTAGGAAGATTAGGGTTGATCTAGGAGAGTCTAAACCTAAGGATTCTACCCATTCTAAGGACAAGATACATGGTAAAGCTGCTTGGGTTTGTCACTATTGTGGAAAGTCTGGACACATTCGTCCTAAATGTTACAAGTTTCAAGCTACTAAAAGAGCAAACAAACCAAAGGTGCCTGTGCCTCAAGCACAAGATCCTATGGCACTCATTGGTGAATTGGTAAAGGCGTTGAACCTTTATTCCAATCTTGGAGTTGGAAATCATGCGAATGTGAATAAGAACTCCAATGCTCATAGTGCATCTAAAAGGTTTTGGATGCAAAAGACTCGACCTAATTGAGTCTTTCTGACATGGTCCTTGTGCTTCATTACTCATTCCTCTGTGACCATTGTTATTTAGTTTTTGTGTTTTTCTTTATTCTAGGACTTGCATTGCATTACATTCATGCATTTCATTCTAGGATTTATTTGTTTTCTTTTATAATAATAATAAAAAAGGGGGGGGGGGAAGAAAAGCAAAATATGTTAAGCACTATGTTTCTTGGTTTTTGAAAACAAGATTGGTCAATTTATTTACACATAATATGTCTTATGTACCTTGTTTAGCGTTGATGAGCTTATTTATTGCACTTGACTAATTGAAGCTTTGTAGTGCATGTTGTGTAGGAAAGATGTTTATGGTTTTTGATCACTTTGTCTTAATCTTGAAGTCACTTGTTATTTGACTGTCGGACTTGATCCTTTTGAGAAATGCATAAATAACCATCTCACCACTGTTCATTAGCCAATCATGAACACCTTAATGCATATCATAAGATTCTGTACTCAAGAAAGTGTAGTACATGCACAAAAAGAACATAAGGTGGTGTCTTAGCTTAATTACTTAATGCTTAAAATTGGTGTGTACTATTAGATTTGATGCCATCTCACATAATTATGAGGCAAAAATACAAGAAACTTACATGATTGCAAGCTTTTATTCTAGGAGATGTGGGAGTTATAGGATGTAATCCTTTAGGTGATAGTCTCTTTTAAATTCTGTGTGATGAATTTTGTAGACTTTGTGATTGATTTCTATTCACATATCACCTCACATGTATCTCAAGTTTTGCTAGTTTGCACACACTACACAAGTTACTCTTTGCTAAACACTGTACATGTTATTGTGTGTGTTTTTGGTCTGACCAACCAAGTTTGAAAAATACCTTGAGCATTATGCAAAACATTTTTTTTGCTTGTGAATTTAAAGGAAGAACTGGCTGAAACTTTACCTTCGAGAAACTGGGATCCAAATTTGGGTTTTTGAAAAAGCATTCCATTTCATCTCATACTCATGCATTGTGTTTCATTGATTTTAATGCTTTGAGGAGTTATTTTCAAAAATTGGTTTGAGTTTTTCAAAACTGGATTTTTTTCTCAAAATACTGTGATCCGCTGCCTATTTCGATCGATCCATTCTGTTTTTCGATCGATCGAAAATATTTAAAATCCTTTTTAAAACTTTCGGAGTGATTCGATCGATCGGATGTAATTTTCGATCAATCGAAAGTCGTGAATCAGGTTTTTTTTAAACAAAACTCTTTGACTGATTCCACTACTTTTTCAAAAGTTTTTTTCAAACTTTCTTTTCTTTCTCCTACTAGGGAAGGATCTACAACGATTTTTTGTCGTTTTCCTCCAAAATTTTTGCAAGAATTCTCTTTCCTCAAGCCGGTATGTCTCTTTTGCCCCTCATTTTTGAGTTTATTTGCATTTTTCATGCATTTTATCTCATAATTTCGGACCTCTTTCTTTTTGGGATTTTTGATGTTTCAAGCCCAATTTTGTGAAATTGATCAATGGGTTTTTATGGGGACAAGCTATAAACATGTTCTTGATAGTTTAATTTGATCAATTTTGGGTTTTGTGGAAAATTAAAAATTCAAAGGTTTATATTTGTTCCGAATTGGGGATTTTGTTCAATTAGGTTGAATTTGATAAAATTGGCTTGTTGATTATATGTAATTAGGCATTATCATCTATGGATTGTATTTTGTAATGCTTAATTCATCAATGTGCTTCAAAATTTAACAAGTGGTTTTCAAATTTTTGGGGGTTTTTGGTTAGAAACTCTATGCTCGAGCCAATTTTGTGAAATTGAACTTAAAATTGAACATTGTTTACTGCATTAGTACATGCATCATGTCATTTTAACTGTTCATGCATCATATAGTTTTTCTTCTATTTTTTTAGTGCTAACTTGTAGTCTGCCCTTGGTTTTTATCTGTTTCTCTTTTGGTTTTCTCTTGTGTCTCTGTCCTTTCCTTAGCATCATGGCTAGGAAAACTATGGCTCGTAGGTCTGTCCCTTCACCTACTCCTTCCCCCCCGTCCTTTGACCGTGAGAAATTTTCGAGTGAGAAAAACCAAGAGATCTTTGAGAAGCTGAACCTTAAGCGTAAGATTTGGTCTGAGCGTTCTGTCATTCTAGATGAGTTGGATCCTGCCATTAGGGCAAACTTAGAGCGTAGGGGCTGGCTTCCCTTGGTGGATATTTCTAATCCTCCTCCACCTGCTACCTTAATTCGAGAGTTCTACTCGAACATCTCGATCCGCGTCTATGATTCCAACACTTTGGTAAAGAGTTGGATACGAGGCGTAGAGTACACCATTACTCCTACAGTAGTGGCTGATGCTCTAGGGGTACCTTTGGTCCAACACCCTGTCTACCCTTATGATGAGTCTCCACTTTTGAGTGATGTCATGTCTTACATCACTGGGTCATCTATCCAGTGGGATTCTAATCCTAGGATCACCACTGCTGAGCTTTCTAAGCTACACTATCTTTTCTTTAGGATAGCGTGTCACTGCTTTTGGCCCATCTCTCATCTGCACACTATTCCTCTCGAGAGGTGTGTATTTTTGTACGCTTTAGTTACTGATGCTCCTATCAGTTTTTCCCATTTGTTCCTTCGTTCTTTGAACAAAGTGTATAGGAGTTCATCTTCTTCTCATGCCTTAGTTCATCCTATTTTTATTCATAGGATTCTTCTTTATCTTGATCTTCGTGGTTTCCCCTCCTCTGAGCCTGTGCATGTCATTGGTCCTATAGGTGCGTCTTTTCTTAGATAGAGGGCTGCTCACCTTCGAGCTGGCTCTAAACACCCTAGGTCTACACCTTCTGGGTCCGCACCTCCTCCCTCTTCTTCTACAGGTCCTTCTAGTGAGGATGTTCCTAATCCTGATACTGCTGTTGCTGCTGCTGTTCCTCCACCTCCATCGGATGATTTTGATATCCGTCGTACTTTGGAGACTGTCATGACCGTTCAGGCGGCTCATGGTCAGATTTTGGTGGACTTGCTTGATGAGATCTGTGCGTTGCGAGCTGATCTGGCACATCTTTGGTCTCCCTCACCACCTCCTTTTAATGATGGATTGTGATTGCCCTTTGGCATTCCGTCACAAAAAGGGGGAGTAGTGTTTGTAGAGGAGTTTTGTAGTTAGGGAGAGTTTTTGTTGTTTTGAGGAGCTTGTGGAGCTGTTAGATTGTATTTAGGCGCTTCACCTTGTATATCATTTTTTTTTTTTGATATTCATGTTAGGGGGAGTAACACTGATTGATATACATGTTGTCTTTGTGATTCTTGTTGCTTTGGATTCACTGTTTATTGATTTATATTCTATGAGTTATTCATTTGATATATGTTTTTATTGTGTGTTGTGTGAATCATACAAGAATGTTATACCTGTTTATATACTATTTTCTGTCACACATGCGTTTGCTGAGTATTTCAGGAATAAACAGGTTGATTCAATTGAGCTGCTATCTACACTTGCAACTGATGGATAGTAGTTAGGATTGAATTTTGGTTTATGAGCATTATTTTGTAAAGGGCTTTTTAAATTGTAAACTTTGAGCTTAGTGTTTGTGTTTTGTCACGAATTGCCAAAGGGGGGGTTTGTTAGGTTCTAAAGATTTAGGATTTTATGTATTTAGAACTCTAATTTGTATTGTTGGCAAACCATGATCAAAACAGGTTGTTTAGTCTTGTTTAGGCTTGCTCAAAGTTGGGTCTTTCATGTAAAGTTGGAATCAAGTGGCTGCAGATGCATTGGTGCATTTCGGCCTGGCTCGATCGATCGAAGGAAAGACTCGATCGATCAAATCTCGGGCAGAATGTTTTTCTGCAGATTATTCCAACTCAACCCTAACTCATTAAACATTTTGGGTTTTCTATTTTTACCCTAGGTATATAAAGAAAAACCCTAGCCACGTTTTTAGAGTTGCTCCAGTTGAGTTGTTACTCATACTTTGCTGTTTTGTGTAAATCTCTTGTGAGATCTAGAGGAGCTTTCCTTTACACAAAGCTTAAGGTTTTCAAGATAGAGATTACTTCAACATCTTGATGATCAACTCAGTTGCTACCATTGAAGTTTAAAGATTATCAAGCGTGGGTGCTTGTAGCTGATTGGAGAATCCAAGAAAGAAGGAGTCCGTGGATTCGGAACTTGCACGTGGTCGTGTCAGTAAGTTCTACTGGTGGATAGCATTAGGAAGTCAAGCGAGGAGCTTGTAAGTCCTTTTGTATGAACTTCGATTCTTTCGCATAGTGGATTCAGGTTTACCTTGAGGATAGCTAGGTCAAATCCTCCCCAGGTTTTTACCGTGTAGTTTCCTGGGTCATCATATCATTGTGTCTTTTTCCGCTACTTTATACTTTTGATATGATTGTGTGTTTGTGATAACCTAAAATTGCTGAAATTGACTAAGTTAATCACTTGGCTAATTAACTAGGTTAATCTAGTTGTTTTAAGGGGTCTAAAACCGTTCACATTGTTTGTAAAGAAGTTGAAGAGTGTGTGTAATTTATAGGGAAGCTTGTATGAAGGAAGAGAGCTTCTAAGTGAGTCAGGGTCTTGGCTTTCAAGTTTCATGTACGCATAGGGGAGGAGAAAGAGAGTTTGTAAGTAGTTTACAGTCTGGGCTTTCATCTACACATGGGAAAGTATCATGCTTATGTCATAATATGTAAGAGAATAAGTGGGCTTGGGCTTTTCATAAAATTTGGTTTAATTTTCAACGACAGCCCATCTTTTAGATAATAGTAAAAAAAAGTTAACATGATTTTTTAGTAATAGTAAAAACAACTTAATGAGAAGAGGTTAAAAAGGCTAAATGAAATATTAGCATGTCACATGGTAGGAGCTCATGCATTCTCACATGAGGTCTCTACTTTTATATATATATATATATATATTGATGGTGATTATAATAAATATCTTCATAACTTTTTTTATATAAGACTTATGTAATAAAATTTATAATACTTCTAACATAGCTTCATTTTTTGGCTGCATAAGGAGGGAATAACTTATATGTAATTTCTACTGATAACTTGGCCATTATGTAACTTCTAGTCTCTCAAAACAAAAATGATATATTTTTTTTTCATTTCTAAATGGTGATATTTGCTTAGATTGAAATGCCTTGGATGCCAGTTGAGTCAACAGAGAGGTGTGCCAAAGCAATTGTGAACAGCACTTGCGAAGGAGACATGTAGTTGACTAAGCCATCTTGGATGAGGGTGGGATTTTGGATGAGGGTCTTATGTCCTGCATTTTTGAGTGGTGTTTACACTCAATGTTAGTCAATTGCCCATGCACTCGTCAAAACAAGGACCGCTAGCTGAAACATTAGTGTTTTATTTAAGCCAATAAATTCTAATCAGAATTAATGGAGAGCTCGCTATGATTTAGATTGGAAGGTTTTATTATTATTTGTGCAAATAAAAACTATATTGTGCTATATAAAGAGATTTATTATTATGTTCAGAGCAGAATTTGTTTTTCTTTTCTTGGGATGAATTTACAGCCCAAAACTAAAATGTCATTATATATTTTATAAATACCTTGACATGAAGTACATAACGTTGTTGGAAGTCATCACACCAAATTAGATGAGTTGATGGCTGTTGACAGTTTTACCATACCAACCAAGATTGACCATATCATTTCACTATAAATTAGATGTGTTATTTAGGATCTGTTTGGTAAGAGATTTCTGTTATGTTCTAAAAGTTTAGAACAATTGGCAAATCGTGATTTAAGTCAAGATTCAAAAACAAGTAAGCTGCAAAAAGAAGATTTTAGAATTTTCCTAGTTCGACTGATCGAGAGATAGGCTCAATCGATCGAAATATGGGTCTGCAGGATTTTTATTTAAGCCCAATTGCTCATTAAGCCCAAAAAGGATTAGGGTTTCAAATCTACTTATTCTAGTATATAAAGGAAACCTTAAGCACGTTTTTAATGAGGCTTTTTAGAGAGAGAAGAGTGTGCCTCTTTTTGTATCTAGAGTTTTGTACCCAAAAGCTCTCTCATATCTTCTACCAGTGTTATTCCTTTAAGAATCTTAAGATCTAGTGTTGTGAAGTTGTTGCCTTCTCTAGGCATCAAAGTTGCTAATGATCTAAACTTTCAAGGGTGGTCTTGGAGTCTCAAACAAAAGAGTTTGTTTTGATAATCATTTGAGTGGAGTCTCAAAGTCACAAGTGTGGGTGCTTGTGTTGCAAAGGTCTAATAGAGAAAGAGTTTGTGGATTCGGAGCTTGCACGTAGTTGTGTCAGTAAATTCTACATGTGGTAGTAATAGGATGTTAGTGGTCTAAGTCTTATTGTAAACTTCGACTCTTTATAGTGGATTTGCTTTTTACCTTGAGGATAACTAGGTTAAATTCTCCCCAAATTTTTTACCAGTTTGGTTTTCTTGGGTCATCATATCGTTGTGTTATTTACTTTTTCGCAATTTTACATGATATGACTTTATTGTTTTAACCTAGATCTGAATAATAAACCTAAGTATTCACTTGGTTTAGGTTAAACAATCTAGTTTACAGGGATCTAAAACCTAACAATTTCTAGTAACATTGTTTTAGTTTTGTGGTACGAGTGAGTAAAAAGTGTGTGGAAATACATGTTGAGGTGTTTAAACAACAGTTTTCGTTGTTTAGACACTGTTACCAAATGGTGCCTAAGTTTTCCATTGAGCATGTTGATTGTGATGAATGTTTAACCTATATCTGAATACGTTAATCATGTTGTATTTTGGAGGAATTTAAAACTTAACAAGATACATAACCAAATACATAATTGATCAATGAGTTGTTGTTTGTTGACAATTATAGTTGTTCGCTAGCTACAATACCAACCGAGATCCACCGTATCCTTTCACTATAAATGCCTTAAACCTAATTGTTCTATTTGGAGTTTGGAATAAAGAATATAAACAACTTTTTTCCTATATATAGGCATCATACTTTTTATTTCCTGCAAAATAATTGCATAAATCTTTTGTTGAAATATATTTTTCCTTTCTAAAATTTAAAAATTAGTAATCTGTTTTTTGAAAATTTTGAAAGAGGTCAATTTTTATTTTGTCTTTCATCCTTTGCTATCCAAATATATGTCAATATAATTGATTCTCTTTAACCCTGATCCCCCACTTCTTTTAATAATATATGGAGTTTAATAAAATTTTGACTACTCCATTTAGTACTAGTTAGGGGGCTCCAAAAAAAATTATTAGGGGGCAGGAAATTTAAGGCTCAAATATGTAACAACATGATGGAGAAGACTCGTTGTTTTGGCAACTTTTCTCTCCTTGGTTTGTTTCCAAGTATTCCCTAACCTGAGTTAGTGCTCTAGGGCTTCTTTCAAATTTTCTTTTTCCTAGATCTGATTTCATCATCTCTTCTTCCTCATCAAACTTTTCCCCAAATCTTTTCTCTTTCGTTTTTCTTTATATTTTCCCTTAAAGAGTTTTCTTTCCCATCCCTTGCTTTGTATATCTGTATCCTTAGTTTTCTTAAAACTGCTTTTCTTAAATCTGACCCTTTCTTAATTTTCCTTTCATCTTATTTCTATGTTAATTTCTCCTCATATTTTTCTTTGCTAAGTGTATTTTCTCTTTAGTGAGTTGGGGGTGCCCCCTCAATGTCCCACTCCAAACAATGTCCCAACAGGATGACTTGGTAGAAGCATTGAGTGCAAAAACAAACAAACTCAAATGCTCTAGGAAATCAGTAAAGTTAAAAGATAGTGAACGAGCTGTTGAAGAATTATATAGCACTGGGCTATTGGGAAAACTTTGGGTTGATAGAACCATCAATAAAAATGTGGTCAAGGCTATAATTTTGAAGGCTTGGAGGACCTCTAAAGGAGTGCAGATAGTAGATCTCAAGGACAACATGTATCTTTTCAAGTTCGCCAGTGAAGGAGACCATAAAAGAACTATGGAGCTAGGGCCTTAGAATATAGAGGGTTATCCTTTTATTCTAAAATGTGGAATCAAAATATGGCAGTTGAAGATATTGATTTTTCAAGTCTTCCTCGTTGGATCCAGGTACATGATCTTCCTATTGAACATATGTCTAATGAAAATGCTAAAGAAATTGGGGCAATGGTTGGTGAGGTTTTGGAAGTTGATTTCACTGGAAATGGGGGTGTATGCATGCGTAAATTTTTGAGAGTCCAGGTTGAACACAAGGTGGAGGATCCTTTACGGAGTGGTTTCTTCCTGGATAGAAGCCCTCAACCTGACCTTTGGATTCAGTTTAAATATGAGAGAATGGCTGATTTTTGTTATAAATGTGGTAGATTGGGGCATTTAAAAGCTAGGTGTCCAACTAGTAATCCCTAATCTGAACACTAATCAAGGCAAGAGCCATACAGATTTGGGCCCTGGATGAAGGCTGAATCCACAAGTAAAAGAAGGACTTCATGGGTGGAGTTCATGGCAGAGTTAGCACAGTCAACAAAGGAAAGTAATGATGGGTAGTTGAACAACTTGAACTCCATGGAAGTGGTAGGAGGAAGGCGCATTATACACGCGCCAAGTGAAGTGGTTTCCGCTGAACAATCAGGAACCTCGAATGACACTATAGAAATCTCTAGAAACCACTGGACAAACTTTGAATATTTATCAGCCATGTTATTCAAAGCAGCTGTCCCTAGGCAATTTCTTTAAACTTCCCACAAGCAACCAACCAGAGACCCAGCTTAGTTACATTAACCAAAACCCTTTAAACAAACATCTTGTCCTTACGGCCTTAGACACAATTACCCCCATGGAAATAAAAAGTCCTAATAAAACTAACCATCCATCCCCATCATAAACCAACCCCCTCAACATATCCCAAGACACCAGTTGTAATATTTCCCATTATCACCAAATCTTTGAACCTAACATAAACAAAAATACCTCTAACCTTGTAATATCCCAAGACCAACAAGTTGGGCACCCACCTAAATCGATTCTAGCAGACCCCACACTCCTTATTAGGCTTTCTAAAGCTCTAAAGCCCAAAGCAACTTATTATCATGGATTGCTTACTATAATAAAGGTGAGCCCCCAAAAAATAGTGAGCCCATCCCTCAATCTGGAAATGAAGTCCAAGTGGGCCAATCCAACACAAAAAAAGAGCAGATGGGCAGAGTCAAGAGAAAATTAGAGCTTAATGAGGATCCGGTTAATAGAAAGGCCATGAAATTAACTAAAGTGGACTTGGGCTTATTAAAATTAAACCAATAGTCTAGTTCAACTAATCTATATATATATATATCTATATCTATAGACGAAGCTGATAGAAAGTGAGTGCCTACAATTAAGGCCGCGTTGACAAATCAGAAAAGTGACGTAACTTTAAAAGGCGATACTTTATGTTGATTTGCAAGAGTAATACCGTTTAACAGTGATGGTGTATATATTAAAAAAAACAAAAAAAAAACATCACAACTAGAAAAGCTCTATCATCTTCTCATCAGATTCTTATTACCATTTTCTCTCTCTTAAAAAAACCCCAGCGACAGAAAAAAAAGGAAGGAGAAAAAACTTGTATATATAATAGACGAAGTTGAGAGAATGTGAGTGCCTACAATTAAGGCCGCGTTGACAAATCAGAAAAGTGACGTCACTTAAAAAAAAGAGAAATGCTATGTCTACAACATTTTTACAACAATTTTACAACAAATCCTAAGTGGCAGGTTGTTACTGGTTATTATTGTTGGGGCAAAAAAGTAATCTTACTATTAGTTTCAAATTTGAACCAATAATAACTAACCACCTATGATTTGTTGTAAAAATGTTGTAAACTTGTTGTAGACGTAACATCTCTCTAAAAAAAAAAGGCGATACTTTGTGTTGATTTGCAAGGGTTCACCGTTTAACGGTGATGGTGTATATATTTAAAAGAAGAAAAAAAAAAAAAAAAAAAGAACGACACAACTAAAAAAAACCCTACCATCTTCTCATCAGATCCTTATTGCCATTCTCTCTCTCTAAAAAAAAACCCCAGCGATACTGCGACAGAGACAAAAGGGAAGGAGAAAAAAAAAAAAAAACTTACCGATCTCTTCCCGTCAAACTCTGCAAGGAGAAACAAAAAAAAAAAAAAAAAAAACTTGCGCCGCCCTGGAGATTCGTTTGGCCGGCCATCGCCATCCCCTTTACAATTAAAAAGCGGTAAATTATGTTGGTTGACAACGCACCGTTTGGCAGCCTCTCACTCCCTCAGTATAAAAGGAAAAATAACCGGCCAAAATACAATTTAAAGGGTTGCAATGCTAAAAAAAAAAAAAACATTCTCCGTTCCCTCTTCAGACGTAGAGCACCGCTGCAAGCACATAGAGAAAGAAAAATCTATGGGCATCAACACCGTTAGGCTACATATCTGCCACAATCAGATCGTCGGAACCGGCTCCGGTACGTTTTCCTCCATTTTTTTTAGATTTGGGAATGAAATATATCTTTTTATTGAGTTTTTTTGTCGGAACCGGCACCGGCACATTTTTTATAGATTTGGGTTTGCAATGTTACTTTTTATTGATTTTTTTTTTGTTGTGTGGGTTTAGATTTGATTTTGGCTTTGATTTGTTTTTGTTTTGGGTTTTTGGGTTCTCCATGAATTTTTTTTTTCCTCAATTTTACGCTATTCTCTCAGTTGCACCGTTTTATAGTTTCTCCATGAAATTTCGGGTTTACTTTTGTACCTCCAGTTCTAATCTTAACAAAATCATTGGGATAAGTATAGAATTTAATGCTATGCTGATATTTCTTAAACCTTCCCTGCCGATCTGCTTTGCGCTCTGTTCTGTTTCTTCTCTGCAACAGAGTGCAAACCTGCCCACTTAGATTTCGGCCACCAAGACAGTTTAAAGTCACAACAGAAAGAGTTCTCAAGGGTTAGGGTTTTGGGGTTTTGAGAGAGACGCAGAGAGGGAGAATAGGAAGCTTTTTCCATGTTGCCGCGTTAGGAAAAAAGACCACTTTAAAAACAATCACGTATAGAGTTTAAACTTTAAAAAAACCGTACGGCGCACCATTTGTAGAGTCTTCTTTTTTCCCTTTTTTTTTCCCTACTCAATTACCGTTTCAAATTGTATTAGATTCGCAGATCCTTTTTCCCTCTGCTGAATGTAATTTTCTAGGGTTCTTTTATCCCATCTAACTTTCAGACACGCTTGCAATTAAAAAAGAAACTTTATATTGTTTGGGCAGTGCAAAACACCATTTGAAAGCCTCCCATATACGGAGAAAGAGAAAGAGAACAGAGTTGTTCTCCCTTTCTAATGTTTTTTGTCTTCTGAAACTTCTCACCATTGATTTTCCCCTGCTGATGTGTCTATGGTTCTTCTTTAATCCCTTTTGAAAAATAGATGGCTTTATTTTCTTTTTTTGATGCTTTTGTCTCGAATTATCATCTCTGGTTCATATAAAAACAAAGCAGTCGATTCTGTCATTGTTTTTTCTACAGTTTGGCATGGACTGCTAAAAACATAGGTGCAGGGGAGATAGAGAGACATCTAAGGCCAGCACCACCGTCGGAATCTAACCACGAAAAAATTTGCATACCTCAACTGGCGGTACACTGTTACAGGGTGAGTTTTCTTTTTTTGCTTTCTTTGTTTTTTTTTTAATTATAAATTTTTAAAAGAAAAAACCAAAATCTTGCGATAACAATGATTTATGTTTGGCAGTTTTGGTATTTGCTTTGTTTTGATTTAGGCATCTCAGTTATTTATGGTTTCGATAAAGGTTTTTCCCCTCAAACAAACCTTAAACCCATTCTTTCAACACAAACAAGCAAAAGAAAACCCCTCCCTCCATCCTTTCAATATTCATTCTAATTGCCATCTACTCCAACCGTTCTCTGCCCCCTATCTCTTCTCTGCAAACAGTATACATTTTTAAAAACAGAAATAATGCGGCTTCTCATATGGCCGATTAAGCAAACAGCTTTGCTATTTTTTTCTACAGTTCTGTCACCACGTCAAAACCATTACTGGTAAGGTTTTTTGTTTTGTTTTTAAAATTTTATTGTTTAAATATGATTTAGGCTTGGGGTTTCAATCGAATTGATTTTGGTTTAGGCTTAGGTTTGGGTATGTATGTTTTGAATGCAAAATTCTTTTTTTTTAAAATCATGTTTAAGGTTTCAGATATGCTCTTGATTTTATATTTTTTATTTGTTCTCCACAATGTTGTTTTGTTAATCATCTTATAGGTTCTAAAAACAACTCTGCTGGAGATAGTTCTACTTACGTTGTTTAAATTTTAGACAAAATTAAGAGAGAGACAAAGTCCCTAAGGTTCATAAAGAAATCTGAGGGTCACCCCTACGAAAGCTGCCACCCGTCATCATTACACCATTTCAAGATTCACCCAATCTCATTATATCTCAAGGTATTTTGTCCTTTTTATGTTCTTTTCTCCTTATTCTTTAAATAGTTTTCTTTTTGTCTACATGAATATTAGATGGGTATAGAATCTCTAGAAATCCTCCCCATTTTCCCTCTCTCAAATTTTGCCTTTTGTTATATGCACGCAAACTGTTTGATAAAATAGCTTCATTTTTTTCCCTTTTAACTTCAATGGACTTTAATATAACCATATGAAAGGTTTGTTGCAGACTGTTGTCCTCTTAGTTGGTATGTTTTGTGAAGTTGAGGTGGAATTGTGAAATGGGTTTTGGGTGAAATGGAAGGTTTGTTGCAGTCCTGTCAGTTTAAGTTGATTTATACAGCTATATAAGAATTTTTATGATATAACATTTATGTAATTAGAGTTTATCTGTGGTTGATTTCACACACAATTAAATTGTAATCTCCTACTACTAAAATTTTATTGTATTTTATAGAAAGCATTCCTATGATTAACAAACTTTACATGTTTTAAGATGACTAATACATAAAATACTCTTGCACATTTGGGTTTATTTATGTAAATCTGAAGAAACGGTAAACTTATATTGATCTATCAAAATTAAAATTTGAGTAGCTTCATACTCTATGAGATCTAAGTAATGTTTTATGTTGTCTTTTGGCATTAAAGCTATTGAATCTTACATTATTAGCAATGATGATAATTAATTAACAGTTAAGCATCTTGACAGCTTTGTTGTAGTTGACCAAAGTGAAAAGTTGAATCAATACTACTTACAGCTCTTTTGTCCTAATTTTGAAGGAATAATAGTCTCTACTTTCAACTTATGATGAAGTTTGAAAGTTTTTCAGTTTCTCCTAGAGTGATTTGGGACGTGTAGTAGTAAAGACAAATGTTCCTGTCCAGCTCTTGGTTCTATGTAATTGAGATTTTCAAGTAAAGAATTATCTTTTGGCTAGCATTCAAAACACTCTTTTTATACGGCTGGGACATGTGCACATTTTATAATGATTTAGAAATATTAAGTTTGATATTTTTGAAGGTGATTACATAATGAATAGGGCTAATCGTCATGACTTTCACATTGAAGTACATCTGAATCTCTTCTCAACGGACGTAGGAATATTATGTTTGTCATATTTTCTAACTTCAAGATAAGAATATGCTATAACCCACTAAATTCATTTACTTTGAGAGTTATATCTAGGACAACCTTTAAATTATCTATTATTGGGGAATTTTGCAGTGTGTACGTGGTTTTGTTTTGATTTGTTTAAAATAAAAATTTATTTGACACATTCCCTTTAAGACAACCTTTGAATTCTTCATTTTCTGGTGAGATTGGCAGATTGTGAATAAATTAAAAAAAAAAAAAAAAACTAACTAATGCATTCTCTTAGAGATTCTTATTGTGGATGTTTATATGTAGAAGAACATGAACTCTGAACCTTGCTGAATAGTCATAGCAATGTTAAGAACTACTAAATTATGTGTATTTGAGCACCCACCCAATCAGATATCAATGGATCAAATAGCATGCGAACTAATTTTTGTCTTATTTTATCTAAAAGTCTGTAACATCACAGTTTTTCTATATTTTGCCTTTTTCTTTGTCTTAGTATTTTTAATGTTTATATATTTTCGTTCTAGATAAAAAGTCTATGTTACAAAAATATATAACAAAACACAAAACTTTTATTGCTTAGGATGTCTTTATCTTGATTTGATATTGATCATTAAATAGCATTATGATGTTTGAGCGATATGCATATATTTAGACACATTTTGATGCATTTTTTAATTAAATTGTCGACCATTGCAGGAAATAAAAAATGTTGTTGTGGGAAAGTCAAAGAATGACAACTCCATTGAAAATCAGCAAATAGAAGCAGCATATACCTCTGCCAAATGCTTCGCAAATGTCGCAAGGCTTACTAAATAGAATGCATCGAATAAGAAAAAAAATTGAATAGGGTACAAGAGCAACTTATTGCTAAACTTTTATGATATATCATTTATGTTAAGTTGATTTATACAGCTAAATAAAAATTTTTATGATATAACATTTATGTAATTAGAGTTTATCTGTGGTTGATTTCACACACAATTAAATTGTAATCTCCTACTACTAAAATTTTATTGTATTTTATAGAAAGCATTCCTATGATTAACAAACTTTACATGTTTTTGCATGACTAATACATAAAATACTCCTGCACATTTGGGTTTATTTATGTAAATCTGAATGTAAGTCAATTGCAAATGCTACTGCTTTTTTTTTTTTTTTTTTTTGGAGAAATTTATTGTTGATGATAAATAGTAATTTTAAAGAGTTGGGAGTCTGGTCATGCCAAATCAAAGAACCAAAAAGATACAGTTACATGGTACTATACTTAACCTCCATGTCCTTCTCTTTCTCAAATATTTCTCTATAATTTCATTCAATTTGTGCTTTTCAATATTAATGTTTTCAATATTAATGTTTGTTCATCTTCATCTTCTTAAATTATGCAAAATATTGTTAGTGATGTTGTTGCTTTTGTTGGTGTCATCAACCCAAAAGGTATTTCAGTGATTGGTAATCTTAAGTATTTCTTACTTCCTAGAAATGCCAAAATTAACCGTTGCACCTTAACTTGGGACTTCTCTGGCCTGTATTGTTTAAAAACTGTCTAAAGCAATTTAGTTATAATATTATACATTTTTTTTTAATCCTACTTGGTTTCTAAGGATAGCTATTTCATTTATTCTTTGTTTGCTAATAGCTTCTTTCTTTCTAATGGTCAAGTGACAGTGACTACATCTTTGCACTATCAATGTTAAAGTTGTTTTGTATTTACTGGTGCTGAATGTATTACTGTGGCCACTGCTTCTAAATATAGCACCCTAAGGCTTTGAAAGGTAATTGAAAAATGCTTATAAACTGTAAATTCAAATGGCAAAGAAGGAAAGCTACTAAATTAAAGTAATAGAATGAACCCTTTATGTATAAGTGTACTTTTTTGGCAGCATATGCCTATGTGTATGTTGCCTTGGTTTCCTATTTCTATGCCAATACTCTTTTGGATGCATCACTCTGCTTACATTTTGTCATAGCAATTTGAATGTTTGCACCAAAAAAATGATATTTTTTTGCTTGCTATAGTTTGAATTTGATATCTCTCCTTAGTTTCTCTTTGCTTGCACCATAATTGACTCCAAGAACCTATATGTTTTTTCCCTAATAAAGTGAATTTTTTCTCATGTCCTTGGAATTGTGTTTGTTGCTATAATATGCTTGAATTATGGATTATTATTTTAATTGCCTTGGTCATTCTAGGATGATTTCAAAAGGAAAAGAACAACCGAAAGTTGATATAATGTGTGATCATGCAATTTTTTGTTGTGGTGTTCTCTTCTCTTATAATTGTGGATTTGCGATGAAGACTATGTTATCTTTGTTTTGATCAACAAAAGACTGCACCAATGCAGCACAATTGTTTTTTTGATAAATCAGAATGAGGTATGCTATAGGGATGCAATGCTATAATGTTCATATTTTGTTTTTTCGAAAATTTCCATTTCTATAAACTGGTAGTTTAGTCATACACTGTCCTCTACTTATAGTTGAGACACAGTGTGACTTATTCCTAAATATATGTAATGCTATTTTTAGTAAAAATGGTAGGTGTATTGGAGGGTGAGACTTGAGAATGCAAAGTTAATGTAGTAACCATTTTGTAGGACTTTCAAGCCATTTTGAATGCTGCCTAAAGGAGAAAAAATAAAATAAAATATAGTTTGCTAAGTGCTAAATTAGCCATGATAATTGATGGCTGTTACTCAAAAACATATCAAATTTGAATTAGGTTGAATAAAAAAGTATTGACATTTTTAAAAAGTATAGAAAAGTAACCCAAAAAAAGTCTGTGCAATAAAAGTTGCTTTATGAAATATTCCACGCATTGCGTGGGTTAAAGACTAGTATATCTTAAAATATAAAGTTTTCTTATGAAAAATACAGATCTGATTTTATACTATAAGAAAAAAAATACAGATCAGGTTTTTTTTGAACAAAATTCAAATAAAAAAAATACACATTAGATTTTATAAGCAAAATACAGATAAGATTTTATAAACAAAATACAGTTTAGATTTTGTAAAAAAATACAGATAAGATTTTATAAACAACATACAAATCAGATTTTATTTTTGAAAATCATGGAGAAAAATGCAGATCTGGTTTTAGTTTGGAAAAACATGGAGGAAAAAAAGTGCAGATTTGATTCTAGTTTAGAAAAACATAAAGAAAGAAAAGTGCAGATCTGATTTTAGTTTTGAAAAAACATGGAGAAAGAAAAGTGCAGGTTTGATTTAGTTTTGAAAAACATGGAGGTAAAAAAAAAGTGTAGATCTAATTTTAGTTTTGAAAAAAAAAGAAACATGGAACTTTTATAATGGATTCTTTGGCAAAGGTTTGATCAGATAAAAATTAGGTCGTATTTTTATCCCTAAAAAAATCAAATAGGATGTGTTTTGGCTCGATCTGATAATTTCTGGGCCAGGCCTCGAAGCTGTGCCAATCAGCACTAGGGAATTGTCAATCGGCGCTTGCCATGGCCAAGAGTGCTGAGCCAAATCCTCTCTTTTGGTTTGATCTGGACTCTTTTAAGGGTTTTTTGAGTCAAGAATTGTACCTGAATGTATTTTCAACTCATGTTCCAAGATAAATCCCTTTTATTTTTATAATCATGTCCTTAAAATAATAATTATCTGATAGCTAAATATTCTAAAAAGACTTAATTATCAACAATTCTCTTGTTATCTGATTATCCATACAACGCATGCAGACCGCAAAAACTTGATATTTCTATATTTTTCAATCCGATTTGGGAATCAGGCATATTGTCGCGACTGTTTTAATCTCAAGATCATCTTTAAGATATTTGATGAATGATTTAATGCATGAAATGCAACTATGATTTTTTGGGTAGAAATAGTCATTCTAGTCATCTTCCAAAATTAAATTAGAGGTGCAAAATCGAGTGTCTACAGAATGACCCTTATTGACAAAGCCTGAAAAGCGAATGTCAATGTAAAACAAGGACACTGATTTTAGCAACCATGATTTGATCAAGGTTAATTTTTCAAAGATTTCCTAGCCCTAGAACTTAGAACCTTGGGACATAGAACTAGTATTTTATTGCTTTACAAAAAATTCGAAATATGGACATCTAATCTACTTGATAATTGATGAACTTGGATAGAATCTTGAATGCCAATGAGGTAATCGAGAACTGTATTCAGCTTATTTGAAATGAGGTAACCAAGAACTATATTCACTCGATCTAAAATGCTGTAAGTGAGAATTGTATTCACCTGATTTGGAAGTTGTTTGAGAAATTTATTTGCCCAATCTGACTTGGAATGATTGAGAACTTTATATGCCCAATCTGGATTATGTAACCTAGAACTATATTCGACCAATCCGAAACGAGGTAGCCGAGAACTATATTCGCCCGATTTGGAAGTCGACTTAGAACTTTATTTGCCCAATCTGACTTGGAAGGATTGAGAAATTTATACGCCCAATCTGAATTATGTAACCTCGAATTGTATTCGCTCAATCTGAAATGAGGTAACTGAGAACTATATTCACCCGATTTGGAAGTTGACTGAGAACTTTATTTTCCCAAGCTGACTTGGAATGATTGAGAACTTTATACGCCCAATCTGGATTATGTAACATGTAATTGTATTCGCTTGATCTGAAATGAGGTAACTGAGAATTATATTCGCTCGATTTGAAAGTCGATTGAGAACTTTATTCACCCAATCTGAATTGGAATGATTGAGAACTTTAGCCACTCAATTTGGATTATGTAACCTGGAACTGTATTCGCCCAATCTGTATGAGGTAACCGAGAACTATATTCGCCAGATTTGGAAGTTGACTAAGAACTTTATTCGCTCAATTTGACTTGGAATGACTGAGAACTTTATACATCCAATTTGGATTATGTAACCTAGAATGAGGTAACCGAGAACTATATTTGCTCGATTTGGAAGCCGATTGAGAACTTATTCGCCCAATCTAACTTGGAATGATTAAGAACTTTATACACCCAATCTGGAATAAGGTGAACAGAAACTGTATTCACCCGATCTAAAATGAGGTAATCGAGGACTATATTCGCTCAATCTAGAAGTCAATTGAGAACTTTATTCACCCAATTTGACTTGGAATGATTGAGAACTTTATACGCCCAATCTAGAATAAGGTGAATAGAAACTGTATTCACCCAATCTGAAATGAAGTAACCGAGGACTATATTTGATCGATCTAGAAGTCATTTTAGGACTTTATTCGCCCAATCTGACTTGGAATGATTGAGAACTCTATATGCCCAATTTGGATAATGTAACTAGGAACTATATTTGCTCAATTTGAAATGAGGTAATCGAGAACTATATTTGCCCAATCTGGAAGTCGACTGAGAACTTTATTCGCCCAATTTGACTTTTACTTGAAATTCATAGTAATGAACTTAACGCATGTCTTTGATGATTTTGCAGAGCAATTGAATGGTGAACGCTGAGGCCAACATAAGATCTTTGGAGGAAAGAAACAAGAACCATGAATTTCAGAATAGGCAACAAGAACCTCAGTTTTATACAAGTTAAGAGTAGTAAGGGGACATAGAGGGTGGTTCTTCTAGAGGTGGGCCTAGAAGATCTTCCCGTCGATGGACTCAAAGTCTGAATGATGCTTGACTTGTATTTTGATTTTCCTACAAGAGACAAAATATTCCTTAGTTAGATAATTTGTATTAATTTCCACCTTTAACACCTTGTCCTTAGATGACTTTAGCCTTGCTAGAATTTAGATTAGACATGATTAGAATTCACCCAATAAAGCTTTATAGTGTACAATTTGAACTTATCTAATCACTCTTGACATGATTATGCTCACCTGAATGAGGTACAGCTGAATGCCCCTAGTTCGGAATTTTATGCTTAATGATTTTTTTTGAAAAAAGGTTTCTTCTGGAAATGAGATGATTGATTTGGTTTGTTTCAGAAAGGGGGATAAGGCATGGCCAAATGCCCATAGTTTAGAAAATGAATGCATGATTTTGAAAAACTTTGAGTTGGTTAATTTCCTCCTTTTTTTTTTTTTGAAACCAATGATGATGATTGTTTTTTTGAAAAACGGATGAAGCATGGCCAAATGCCCCAGTTTGACAATCAATGTGAATTTTTGAGAAATTTTATTGCATAACTACTTCTATTGGAGTGAAAACGGGACCAAAATGAGCCAAAGACGTGCCTGTAGACATCGTATTTTGTACCTTTTACGACTCGGTCTCTCATTCCCTATTGATGCCCAAAATCTAAGGCTCAAGATCGGTTTAGAGTCCAATCAGATATCAAATTTACTTAAGGAGTGTTAAAATGGAATATATATTTATAACCTTTTAAATGTGCAAAAATATATTTTTGGAAATAAAATGACCAAAGTGGCCCTCGGCCCGTGCATACATGGGCAGCAGCTTGCGTACGCAGGCACATTCCTGCATACGCAGCTAGGGTTTCAAAGACATAAAAAAGGCAAATTTTTTGCAATAATGGCTAAGTTTTAGAATGAATCTCATATCGTCTAGGAGTCGTTCCAAACCTCATTTTTTCCACTATATAAAGTCTTATACGGTATATTTTCAAAACACACAAAAATCCCACGGGAAAAATACAAGATTCACTAGAAAATAGTGAATCAAAATTGAGTTTTTCACAAAAAACCCTCAAGTCAAATTTGTTCGACTGGGACCTTTTTTGGTCCCAATCCTTTTAGTTTAACATTGCTAATAACTTTATTATTGGTTTGTGAATAGATTTGACTAAGGGGAACGGTCAAAATCAAGCTTGAAGAGCTTTACTTTGAGATATTAATTCAAACTTTTTCTTTTTTCTTTTTATGCTTTTAATTCTTCTATTTGTCTTGTTTTCTTGTTATAACATATTTTGATATGCTTTTCTAGTCTAGGTTTATGTTTTTATATGTTTAAAATGTTAAGATTAGTGCCCTTAAATCCTATTGTATGATACTATGTATGATATTAAGTGTGACATTATGTATGACATTATGTGATTTATGTGAAAAGTCACAGTAGATATAAATCACAAGTTCTTTGTAAACTCAGAATTTTAGTTCATAGTTAGTGATGAAATTGGGCATCTGATTTGCAAAGACTATAACAAATCAACTAAGATTTTTTGTCTTGATCATGGAAGTGGAGACTTCTAGTTGATGTGTTGATATGTTTTAAGAGTTAAGACATATTGAGCTGGACCGTTGTGAGATTTATTATTCTCCTAACAATTGTCAAATGAATAATAAATCTCACAACTTATATTTACATGAACTCTTAATCCTGAGGGGATAATGGACCTGATCATGAAGTGTATGTTGCTTTGATATATCAGGAGTGAGATTTAAAGATACGGTCAAAACCTCAGTATGTTGTGCAACCAGATTTAGTGTTGATGGAACAAATATTCTCAAGATGGAATTCATAGTCTCTAAACAGAGATACAAAATATTCCCTTGAGATAAGTTTAATGAGTTTGTTATTCAAAATGTTAGGCCTAACTACTTTAGTAAATAGTTATTAAAGTATGTATTTGTGAAATTGAATTTCATAAATATATGATTAATAACTTAAAGAATTAAACCGGGTACTCAATAATTAAGAGGTAGTAATTTATAAAGTCGTATTCTATATTCATGACTTTGTATTACTATGAATATTTTATGAATGTGTTGCATGTACAATAAAGTCTTGAGATATAATTTATTTACTAGAGTGCAATTATATTTATATAGTGGTATTAAATATAATTAATGATAACTTTGAAGTCAAGAGTTGATAGAAAAGCCCATGGCCCATTGGAGCTAGTATCTTATTTGTTCCCTTTTGGTCCCACTCCAAGCCACATACTAAAACCTAATTGGAAAGGCCCAAATGACTAGCCCAATTAGACAATTAGTTATATGGAGAAAAACATACAGAATTTAGTAACTAACAAGATACATGAATTGGTATGTATGTGAGTGTTGGACACTCTTTCATTCTCTCTAGAACATACACATATAACTGATTGAGAGATCACACTTCTTGGGCGTTAATGGAATTGGAGTGAAGATTAAAAGTGTTCCCAAGTACTTCTAATCTTTATTTTTGAAATTCACCACACCAAGATACACTCTCTTGTTCTTATATTCTGAAATTTACATAATACGTGTTATCAATTGCGAATGAAGTAGATCAATTAACTTTTCGCTGCATACATGCATATTTCCATCATAAAATGCATGTTAGGGTATTAGATTTAGTGTTTTAAGCTTGGTTGTGCTTTTAGGGTTTTCTGGGCAAGAACTTGCATATGCATAATCTTGTTTGTGCACATAAGCTTGATTATGCGCACGCAAGCTTGTTCTTGCATGCGTAGGCCGCTGCCCAAAAACCTTAATTTTTATTTTGTTTATTTCATTTATGCTTTCATATGTTTGTTTCTTTAGCTTCTTCTCCCATGCCTTTATGCTTTCAATGTCTATGTTTCACATGTTTAATTGCTTGTTTTGTCTCACATGTTAGAATTAGTGTTTATTTTGTATCTTCTTTGTTTCAGTGCCATGATCATTTATTCACATGTCCATGCACGATGCCATAGGTGCTGAGTTATTGCAAGGTGAGTAAAGGTAAGCCATACGTTCACATTCACATGCATATGTATTGTTATGTTTTGTTTAATGAACATGTACATGTGTTGTTGTGTTGCGTTTTGTGTTTATTTGATAAATGATGTATTTTAGCCATGATTAAGTTGCTGCCTCATATATGACATGATAGGGTTTTCACATGTTAGATGAATGCTAGGGTTGTTTATGTGTGGTTTGGTTTCTTGTGCTTTATGGATGGATATGTATGTGTTTTGGGATGATGATGCTGTGTTGTATGATAATTATATGCTAGTGTGTGAGTGAGTTTAGGATATAAGTGTTGAACATGATTTTATCAAGGTTAAGTACAAGATACAATGATGGGAGGCCAACCATAGGGTTGGGCGGTCTTGGGTGCCTGACACCTTCCCAAGAACATACCTAAACTCCTTAAAAGGATGCTATATTCATGGTTCCTAGGCCATTGCAAAAAGTAGGTGGTGAGTCCTTCGTTGTGCCCATAATGCCCCAAAATGCAAAATAAGTCGAAACGCCTGCAGAAGGGATTGGGTGCCAATCGACACTCTTGGAGTGCTAATTAGCACTCGAGGAGTGTCGACGGAACTCAAGAAGTGCGAAATGGCACTTTGGGGTGCCAATTGGCACACCTAATCTTGCCTGGTCTTTTTGTGTTTTCTTTGTTTTTCGAAAAATATTTTATCTAAAACACTTTCCTAGTCAACTTCAAACTCTGTGGACTTATTTAAGCATGGTTAGAGATTAAAAGAACCTATCTTAGCATTAAACCTATAAACAAACTCTGTATCAAAACTATCAAGAAACAACAATCATATACAAGAATTATTCATGGCCAACAATCAAAATCCTCCTCATTCAATCACACATGATATTAATAGATGGGATTGCATCTTTGATTTTGTTACATAGACCAATTTCACTACCTTCAAGCTAGAGGGGATCAAGTCTCCAAGGAATGTCAAGATCAAGTGGGATTTTCTCCATGTCGCCATGAAGTTCAGGGATACCAAAGATCGTGTATTCTGATTTAACACTGCTGATCTTTGTCCTACTATCAAAGAATTTTCTGCCATTTTGGGTTATGAGTTTTCCAAAAACTTTGTAGCAATTTCTTGTGATACCAAGCACAGGGAGATTTTATCTGATACCCTAGGCCTTTCTACTTTAGTTATCGGTAGCATGATTGAAGGCCACATGGTGAATCTTCATGTAGTTGTTACAAGGCTTATTGATAAACATACTTATGGTTTGTTTGACAACATGTAGAAACCTTTTGGTTTAGCTTGAGCCATAGGTATTATGGGCCAAGTTAAGGATGGTGATAATCCTGCTTCTTTGATCTTGGCAGAAACTCTTTTAGGGTTGGACTCTATATTTCTTGGTGGAGAATCACAACAATTCCTCGGAAGTCCCTTAACTTTGTAGACATGGTTGATGGAAAGACTGGACATAATAGCTACAACCAATGTTGCCAATTATGGTCATGGTAATTTCCCTAGAAGGGCTGTCCTTAAGACCAAGTGTCAGACTGAAAGCAATTGGGTGAAATTTTGGACAAGAAACCCAATATCTCAATTCATTGGGATTGTTATTAGTGGAAGTGCCCACCTCCCCTGTTGTAATCTCTGGGATCAAATCATATCTTCTTGGTTAGCTTAAGAAGGGCGACTTTCTATAAGGCTGATAGACTTTTGAGACAATTCTAGTATGAGCAAGGGATGCCTAGTGGTAGAGGAAGAAAACCTTTTATCCTAGTAGGCACAACTCCTACTTTTGTAAGGAACATGATGTTGGGCCTGGACATGGCTGACCAAGTAAATCAATCTTTCATTAAGGTTTACTTTCATAGGATGACCATGGAATACTCTAATTGGCTGGTGGGCAAGATTAGGAATAAAGTGACTGACATGGCTTCTATGAGAAAACAGTTTCTTGAAGATGGCAAAAGCAAGCAAGATGATAACAATTATGAGTTCAAAAGGAGGGATAGAGATGACTAGTCAATTGCTATAGATGGAACTTGAAAGTTCACTTGGTGTGTAAAACATTAGTGAATGTTTAGACCCCCAATTTCAAAAATACCAATACAAGCTTATATTCAAATAATGTATGTGTGGAATGATAAATATAAGCTATACCCAAACAATTAAACTACTTTAAGCCATAATTTAATCATAACACATTAGTAATTAAAAGCAAAGAGTAAAGGTTAGAGAGATGCAAGCACAAGATAATACTGGTACGTGTTATCAAAGAGAAAACTGAAAAACTCAATGAAAAACCATTCCGCCACCCTCCAAGCGGTAAAATGATCCATTAGAAAATCAGTTGGGATACATGAATAGCAATACACGCTCCAAGCCTAATCTACCTAATGCACCTAAGCCCTCCAAGCTTCTTGCTCCAACAGCGTTAAGCCTAACCTTGTCTTCTCTAACTTACCAGATCCCACAATAAGCCCATTGCATCAACCAAATGAATTGGTCCTTTCTGAACTGCTTCTTAAGCACCAAATAACCTTCTCACTGATATGAATGTGATGAAGTAAGGATTTGGTTAAAGCTTCTATCAAGGGTATGTCAATGGAGAGGGGGAGAGTAGAGGAATTTGAAGAGTCAAATGTATAAAATTGTGGAAGAATCAATCTTGTTGTTCTCTAGGGTTTCTCTCTCAAAATTCTCTTTGGAAGCTCTCAACATTTTGTGGGTATAAGGGTATTTATAGTAGGGTATGTGAGGAATGTGAAAAGTCATTTTTCTGCAAAATAATGGGTTCTAGCAACTCACTCTCGCTACTAGGATAAGTTGTGAGTTTCAGATGCGAAGTAACTAATTGGCTAGACTGTCCTTTTTGTCTTGTAGTGCTCTGGCTGTCATGACCCTTCAACTTCCTGCATGCTTCACACGTGTGGCACTTTGGCGAGTCATCAATCATGAGTCACTCGCGAGTTCCAATCGCGAGAATGCTCTTGATTGCACACACACTTGAATTCTTCACACTCTCTCACACACAACCCTTACATGATTTCCACCTAAATACAGGGTATCTAATTGCTGAATTACAAGCAAATTTGCCACAGAATAAAGCCAACACATGATTGAATAAATTCAACCTTACAATCTCTCCCGTTAGCTATTATGTGACAAAACCATAAAATAGACTCTAGACTTAAAATATGAGTTGGGAATAGTTGCCAAAACTCACTCACACCTAACTCTAGATTTTGTGAAACTCTTGAAGCATACGGAAAAGTTTCCTGAAAACAATATCACAAAAAGTTCATTGTAAGCAGAAATCTTGAAATGCATATGGAGTAAGCATAATGCGATCAAGTAAGTATGGTATGAGAATTAAACATGGCTTGACCAAACAAGAACAATCACTATAAATAGTGACCACAATGAACATTCACACGGTGAATGAACATCCGAACATGCAAGTTAATAAGCTTAATGCAAAGTATCATTTGCATGTCCAATACTCAACCGATGCAAGAATACTAAGATAATTGCATCAAGGATACAAGATCCAACAAGGGCATAAGAGTACTAAAGAGAATACAAAACATAATCTAAAAGTACTAAATATCTACAAAAGCAAAGTTACAAATTAAATATAGTTTAAATAGCCAAATCATTCAAGCATCCATAAAACACAATTTCCAAGTATTTTAAAACCTAAGTATTAAAGTCATAGAGTACTTAAAAACCAAAGTATTAAACCATAGCGTACTAGAATATGTGCTATGATAAACCATAAAAACTATGAAAAACCATAATAGCTATAAAACTTATGAAGCTATCTCAGAAGAGGTTGAATCGGATCCCTACACTTATGAAAAGGCAATGAATGATATAGATGCACATCATTGGGTCCAAGCTATGAAATCTGAATTAGATTCCATGTATTCCAATCAAGTTTGGGATCCTGTAGAGGCGCCTAATGGCATTAAACCTGTTGGTTGCAAATGGGTTTACAAGAGGAAGAGAGGGATAGATGGAAAGGTTGAAACCTTTAAAGCAAGGCTAGTGGCGAAAGGGTATACACAAAAAGAAGGTATTGATTATAATGAAACCTTTTCTCCAGTAGCAATGCTTAAATCTATTAGAATTCTCTTATCCGTTGCTGCTCATTATGATTATGAGATTTGGCAAATGGATGTCAAGACTGTATTTCTCAATAGCAATCTTGAAGAGGAAATCTATATGATGCAACCGAAAGGTTTCATAGCTAAGAACCAAGAGCATATGGTATGCAAGTTGAAAAGGTCCATTTATGGACTTAAGCAAGCACCTAGGTCATGGAACATCAGATTTGATCAAACAATCAAGTCATTTGGTTTTAAGCAAAATCTTGATGAACCATGTGTGTACAAAAGACATTGTGATAAAGTAGTAATGTTCCTAATGCTTTATGTTGATGATATTCTACTCATTGGAAATGATGTAGGGGTAATGTTATCAGTAAAGGTTTGGTTGTCAAGCCAATTTGATATGAAGGACTTGGGTGAGGCTAACTTTATTCTAGGGATCAAGCTTTGGCGAGATCGCAAGAATAAGATGTTAGGCTTGTTGCAAGATGGATATATAGATAATGTTCTAGAACAGTTTAGCATGCAAAACTCCAAGAAAGGATTACTTCCTTTTAGACTTGGAGTTCCCCTGTCTGATGACCAAAGGCCTAAGACTCAAGAGGAAGAAAATATGATGAGACAAGTTCCTTATGCTTTTGCAGTAGGAAGTCTCATGTATGCCATGCTTTGTACTAGACCAGATATCTGTTATTCAGTTGGCATGGTCAGTCGATATCAATCAAATCTAGGACCAAAACATTGGCAAGCTGTAAAGCATATTCTCAACTATCTACGGAGAACAAGAGATTATATGTTTGTTTACCTAAGTGAGGATTTGATACCTATTGGCTATACAGATTCAGATTTTCAATCTGATCTAGATTTCAGAAAATCCACTTCAGGATGTGTTTTCACCTTGGGAGTTGGAGCCATAAGTTGGCGGAGTATTAAGCAATCTTGTATTGCAGACTCTACCATGGAAGCAGAATATGTTGCTGCTTTTGAGGCAGCAAAGGAAGCTGTATGGCTTAAGAAATTCCTTTTTGACCTTGGTGTAATGACAATGGAGCAAGTTCCAATCACATTATTTTGTGACAATAGTGGAGCAGTTGCACAATCTAAAGATCCAAGGAATCATAAGAAAGGAAAGCACATTGAGAGGAAGTACCATATCATTCGAGATATTGTTGCTCGTGGAGATGTGGTGGTAGCAAAGATTGAAAGTGTAAATAATCTATCATTCAGTTCTGACATCAATCACTGTCTGTAATGTTCATATGTTAAATGTTTTCATGAAAAACGAAGAAAACTGCCTTAGAAAAATTTCTGGAAATTCGAGTTTCGCGATTTTCGATCGATTGAAAATCATTTTCGATCGATCGAGTGAAACAGTGATCAGACTTTTTAAATAAATTAATTTTCGATTGCTAGTCGATCGATCGAATTTGTTTTTCGATCAATCGAGAGGCGATTGAGTATCAATCGAACAAGTCAAGAGGTCAAATTCAAAATTTTTAATTTTTTCGATCGATCGAGGCGTACATTCGATCGATCAAAAGAAAGAATATCATAATTTTTTCTAAGTGTTTTCACATGTAGAAATAGCAAGGCTATGTGTAATTAGATTATGCATATTTCAAAATTAAAAACCTTTATTTTAAAACATCTAGTGGGAGAGAGATACAAGGGTTGCATCTCACGGCCTCCATTGTTGGTTTAAAGTAGTGTGATTAAGCACCTCGCCTTGGCGTATATGCCTTGCTCCCTTCAGAGGGTGTTTGATTCATGGTACTACAAGTTAAATTTCTTAAAGATAGATGAAATGTGTTTTAACATTGAGAACGACCACGCTTCCGTGGAGTTACTTGGTTATTCACATTGATTCTAGGCAATGGTGTAAACTAGACTAAGTGTAATGTTAACCTCCCTTCGGAGCTATGTCATTATTACTTAGAGGCTGAAGGGAAAACGACAAATTATTTTTGTTTGGTAGGAGTTACCATGATAGCATTAATAATGAGAATGTTTCTCGCCTAATCATAGTGATTGGTATGACCTCGCTTCCAAGGAATATTAATTGCGGGATTGGTTTGTCATTGCATATATTATATTATGGTTTTATTAAGGTTCCATACTATATGTTTATATGCTAGATAGATAATGTCCAGTTTATTGATTATATTCATGTTTATTTTTTTCAAATTTAGAACGTGGCATCATTTAGCCCACTTGTTACTATTCTTAATCAAAACAAACTAACTGGATCCAACTATGTTGACTAGAAAAGAAATTTGGATATTGTTCTTACTACTGAAGAACATAAGTATGTTCTTACTAAACCATGTCCCAGCTTTCCTTCATTAGATGCTCCTCCTGAGGAAAAACAACGATATGATCATTGGCAGAAATCTAATGAGATGGCCAAGTGCTACATCCTAGCATCTATCTCAAATGTTCTATAGCATTAAATACAAGATGTAGAACTAGCTTCAGACATCATGCTAAGTCTGAAGGAGATGTTTGGTGAGCAATGCTATTCTGCAAGGTAAGAGACCATGAGGAAAATTTATAATACTAAAATGGCTGAAGGTACTTCAGTGAGGGAGTATTGTCTTACAATGATCTCTAATCTGAATACATTGAAAGTTTTAGGTGCCGATATTGATGGAGAATCCCAAGTGGATATGATACTCCAGTCGCTACCAGAATCATTCAAGGAATTCAAACTTAAATATAATATGAACAAAAAGATTTATACCTTGTCTGAATTAATGAATGAATTGGTAGCGACAGAAGGCATTCTTGGTACTTCTAATGTTGAAGCCAATGTTGGTGAAGCTTCTACTTCTCAACCTAAGTCGAAAGGCAAGGGTAAGAAGAAGAAGAAGAACGAATTTACCAAACAAGAAGGTAAACAAATTGCCTTAGGGGTTGCTGATAAAGGAAAGAAGATCAAAGGAAAGTGTTTCCATTATGGTGAGAAAGGACATTGGAAGAGAAATTGTCCAATATTCAAGGCTACCAAGAATAAAGGCATGATTAATACATTCCTTCTTGAAATATGTTTGGTACAAAATCCCACGGATTCCTGGTGTGTGGATTCAGGTTGTACTAATAATATCTGTAATTCCTTGCAGGGGTTCTAGGAGACCAGAAAGCTTAAAGAAGGGGAGTTGTTTCTTACTTTGGCTGATGGAAGCATGATTTCGGTTGTAGATGTTGGAGTGTTTAATTTGTGTTTTAAGTCAAGAGTTTTAGTATTGGAAGACTGTTTGTATGTACCTAATGTTCGTAGGAATTTAATTTCTGCTACTTACTTAGGTAAACATAGATATTGTGTTATCCTGAAAGACAATGTTGTAATAAAGAAGGATAAAGTGTTTATCTGTTCTGGCAATATTGTGGATGGTCTTTATATTTTAACTCCTGATAAGCATGAATTATATAATTCTGAATTAGATAATAGCTCTCATGTAAAATCATTAAAGAGAAAGTTTCCTTCTACTAGTGATCCATATCTTTGGCACTTGCGTTTGGGTCATATTAATTCAAATAGAATTCAAAGACTGATCAAAGATGGACTCTTAGAGCCCATGGACTTTGATGAATTTCCAGTTTGTGAATCTTGTTTGTAATGTAAAATGACTAAATGACCTTTTAATGCAAAAGGTAGAAGAGCTCAAGATTTGCTAAAGCTAGTGCATTATGATGTATGTGGTCCTATGTCAATCCAAGCAAAAGGAGGTTATGAGTATTTCATCACTTTTACTGATGATTACTCAAGATATGGTTATGTGTACCTAACGAGACAGAAGTCCGAAGCCTTTGAAAAGTTCAAAGAGTTTAGAGCTGAAGTAGAGAATCAATTGGGTAAACGCATAAAAGCCATTCGATTTGATCGTGGTGGTGAATACCTTCTTGGGGTTTTCAAGGATTACTTAACTCAAAATAGGATTGTATCCCAATTGGCTGCACCTAGAACTCCCCAACAGAATTGTGTAGCAGAAAGAAGGAATAGGACTCTTTTAGAAATGGTTAGGTCCATGATGAGTTACTCAACTTTACAAATTTTTTTTGGGGTTATTCCTTAAATACAGCAATACATCTTTTGTATTTAGTCCCATCAAAATCTGTTCCCAAAACACCCATAGAATTATGGAGTGGGCATAAGCCTAGTATGAAATATCTCCACATTTGGGATTGTCCTGCACATGTGTTAAAAGGGAAGCCTGATAAATTGGAACCAAAATCAGAAGTGTGTTTCCTTGTAGGTTATCCAAAAGAAACTAGGGGTTAGTTATTCTATAATTGTAAAGATAACAAAGTTTTTGTTAGTACAAATGCTAAATTCTTGGAAAATGACTATATGAATAATTTTCCTCCTAGAAGTAGAGTTGTGTTGGCTGAAATGAATGAACTTGTAAATGAGCAACCAATGGATGAAACTAGGAATGATGTGGCTGTATTGGATACACCACAAGATACTACTCATCACATGTCTAGTACACAAGTGCCTCGTCAAAGTGGGAGAATTGTTTGGCCTCCAATAAGATTCGTAGGTTTAGGAGAAACTTATGAAGCTATCTCAGAAGAGGTTGAATCAGATCCCTACACTTATGAAGAGGCAATGAATGATATAGATGCACATCATTGGGTCCAAGCTATGAAATCTGAATTAGATTCCATGTATTCCAATCAAGTTTGGGATCTTTTAGAGGCGTCTAACGACATTAAACCTGTTGGTTGCAAATGGGTTTACAAGAGGAAGAGAGGGATAGATGGAAAGGTTGAACCTTTAAAGCAAGGCTAGTGGCGAAACTTATGAAGCTATCTCAGAAGAGGTTGAATTGGATCCCTACACTTATGAAGAGGCAATGAATGATATAGATGCACATCATTGGGTCCAAACTATGAAATCTGAATTAGATTCCATGTATTCCAATCAAGTTTGGGATCTTTTAGAGGCGCCTAACGACATTAAACCTGTTGGTTGCAAATGGGTTTACAAGAGGAAGAGAGGGATAGATGGAAAGGTTGAAACCTTTAAAGCAAGGCTAGTGGCGAAAGGGTATGCACAAAAAGAAGGTATTGATTATGATGAAACCTTTTCTCCAGTAGCAATGCTTAAATTTATCATAATTCTCTTATCCATTGCTACTCATTATGATTATGAGATTTGGCAAATGGATGTCAGGACTGCATTTCTCAATGGCAATCTTGAAGAGGAAATCTATATGATGCAACCGGTTTCATAGCTAAGAACCAAAAGCATGGTATGCAAGTTAAAAAGGTCCATTTATGGATTTAAGCAAGCATCTAGGTCATGGAACATCAAATTTGATCAAGCAATCAAGTCATTTGGTTTTGAGCAAAATCTTGATGAACCATGTGTGTACAGAAGACATTGTGATAAAGTAGTAATGTTCCTAGTGCTTTATGTTGATGATATTCTACTCATTGGAAATGATGTAGGGGTAATGTCATCAGTAAAGGTTTGGTTGTCAAGCCAATTTGATATGAAGGACTTGGATGAGGCTAACTTTATTCTAGGGATCAAGCTTTGGTGAGATCGCAAGAATATGATGTTAGGCTTGTCACAAGGTGGATATATAGATAAGGTTCTAGAACGGTTTAGCGTACAAAACTCCAAGAAAGGATTACTTCCTTTCAGACATGGAGTTCCTTTGTCTGATGACCAAAGGCCTAAGACTCAAGAGGAAGAAAATATGATAAGACAAGTTCCTTATACTTCTGCAGTGGGAAGTCTCATGTATGCCATGCTTTTTACTAGACCAAATATCTATTATGCAGTTGGCATGGTCAGTCGATATCAATCAAATCCAGGACCAAAACATTGGCAAGCTGTAAAGCATATTCTAAAGTATCTACGGAGAACAAGAGATTATATGCTTGTTTATCGAAGTGAGGATTTGATACTTATTGGCTATATAGATTCAGACTTTCAATCTAATCTAGATTTCAGAAAATCCCCTTCAGGATATGTTTTCACCTTGGGAGGTGGAGCCATAAGTTGGCGGAGTATTAAGCAATCTTGTATTGCAGACTCTACCATGGAAGCAGAATATGTTGCTGCTTGTGAGGCAGCAAAGGAAGCTGTATGGCTCAAGAAATTCCTTTCTGACCTTGGTGTAATGACAATGGAGCAAGTTCGAATCACATTGCTTTGTGACAACAGTGGAGTAGTTACACAATCTAAAGATCCAAGCAATCATAAGAAAGGAAAGCACATTGAGAGGAAGTACCATATCATTCGAGATATTGTTGCTCGTGGACATGTGGTGGTAGCAAAGATTGAAAGTGCAAATAATCTAGCAGATCCATTTACTAAAGCCTTGTCTCAAAGGACTTTCGAGTCACATTTGGAGAGAATGGGAGTTAGCTTAGTGCACAATAGTCTTTAGGGCAAGTGGGAGATTGTTAAGATTAGTGCCCTTAAATCCTATTGTATGACGCTATATATGATATTAAGTTTGACATTGTATATGATATTATGTATGACTTAATATTGTGTTTAATGAATTTGTTTTATTATTATTTGAAATAATGGTAACATGAATATTCCGACATTATCATTTAGTCCATGAGATGCATAGTATGTGATTTATGTGAAAAGTCATAGAAGATATAAATCACAAGTTCTTTGTAAACTCAGAATTATAGTTCGTAGTCGGTGATGAAATTGGGCATTTCATCTGCGAATGCTATAACATATCAACCACGATGATTTGTCTTGATCATGGAAGTGGAGACTTCTGGTTGATGTGTTAATATGTTTTAAGAGTTAAGACATATTGAACTGGACCGCTGTGAGATTAATTATTTTCCTAAAAACTGTCATATGAATAATAAATCTCAGGACTTTTATTTGCATGAATTCTTAATTCTGAGAGAATAATGGACCTGATCATGAGGTGTAGGTTGCTTTGATATATCAGGAGTGAGATCTATAGTAATGGTCAAAACCTTAGTATGTTGGGCAGCCACATTTAGTGTTGATGGAACATGTATTCTAAAGATGGAATTCATAGTCTCTTAACGGAGATATAAAGTATTCCTTTGAGATAAGTTTAATGAGTTTGTTATTCACAGAGTTAGGCCTAACCACTTTAGTAAGACTAAAGTATATATTTATGGAATTGGATTTCATAAATATATAATGAATAACATTAAAGGATTAAACCGAGTATTCAAGGATTAAGATGTAGTAATTTACAAAGTGGCAGTCTACATTAATGACTTTGTATTACTATAAATATTTTATGAACGGGTTGCATGTATAATAAATTCTTGGGATATAATTTATAGGTAAGACCTAGATTGTAACTATATTTATATTGTGGTATTAAATATAATTAATGGTAACTTTGGACTTATTAAGAGTTGACAGAAAAGCCCAAAGCCCATTGGATCTAGTGTCTTATTGGTCCCTTTTGGTCCCAATCCAAGCCACACACTTAAGCCCAATTGGAAAGGCTCAAAAGGCCAGCCCAATTAGATAATTGGTTAGATACAAAGGGAAAAACGTACAGAATTTTGTATGTGAGAAAAACAACATTGTAATGGTGTGGAAGTGAGTATATGTCACTATCTAACCATCCCTTTGTAACTAATTGAGAGTCCACACTTCTTGGGTGTTAGTGGAATTGGAGTGAAGATTAAAAGTATTCCTAACCACCGCTTCAAGGTACGCTCTCTTGTTCTCAAATTCTAAAATTTACTTAACGCATATTGTCAATTTCGAACGATGTAGATCCGTTATTTTTTCGCTGCGTTCACATTTATTTCCATCACATTGTTGATGGTGGTCAACTTCCTTACTGGATACATGTTGAATAATATGATGTAGGCAAGGCATCTCAAATCGAGAGGAAAGGTGGTTGTGTTGAGGCATTTTCCTTCCCTAGTGCCACCAATACGAAATTGTACTGTTTCTATAGAAACCTTTCTATTGTTGTAAAGAATGAAGTCTTCATGATCTACTTCTCCATGTCCAAGGATACCATCAATGTCTCCCACATCAAGAGTGAATTCATGTCCTCTAACCCAACAGCCTATGTAATCTTCTCTAAGTGTGGCATTGGCATAGAATTCCCTAATCAGTGGTTCACAAACCCCGAGGAGATCACCAAGGAGCTTTTTCCAACCTTTTCCTTCAAAACAGCTAGGGATGAAGGATTCCTTAAGGTCAATAAGATCCACAAATCGCTCCTAAACAATTGGAACCTTCTTAAAGTGATGGTTGTATCAAAATGTTAAGTGGAGAGAAACTGGCTTTCATCCAAGTGTTTCCTCTTGTTGCCACACTGAGTAGTGGTTTTTTATAGAGCCATTTGCAAAACAGAGTAGCAAATACCACAAAATTCGATAATAAACTTGATTAGAATAAGTTAGAACCAAAACATAAACTTTGAATTAAAACCCTAAAAACTGGAATTTAAAAAGTAATTCAAAAACAAATAACATGTGAGGATATAAAACATCAAAACATGATGGAATCATTGCATTAATCACTCAACATGTCAAAGGGTATGTATCTATGCATCATATGCAAAAGTGTGCATTTAGGGCAAAGTGTGAAAACATATAATCATTTGATGTTCCAAAATCAAGGAAACATGATTATCCCCACAATCTTTGTACTCAATGGAGTCCAAATAAACACACAAAAACATCTAAGAGACATTTTATCATGAACATGGTATGCATAACACAACACAAATCATAGTACAATGCATAAATATGAAGAACAAACATGTAAAACATGTATAACAAGCATTATACCAACAAAACCCTTTAACAAACTCATCAAAAACCCATACTTAACAACCATATTTCAATATCTCAACAAAAACACAAAATCTAAGAAAACTAGGGCTAGAAACTTGAAATAGAGTGAAAATAAGAGAAAACCCATACTTTTTCTTGAAGATTGATGAAGGATTGAAGAAGAAAATGAAGGTTTTGAGAGCAAGAATGGCAGTTTTGGGAGAGGGAGAGGTAGAGAAGACAAAGGGTTATGCACGTGATGTAAAGGAAAACTGGAAAGTTTTTGAAAATTTTCTGAGATTTCACCCTATTTGTGCAAAACACATGATTTTTGCGACTCATATGACCCGCGAGCAAGTCGCCAAAACAAGTCGCCAAAATCCCTTATACAAAATTTTGAAAATTTTGTTTAAGTCTTTTTTGCGACTAGGGCATCCACTCGCCAATGAGTTGTGAACCTCACTGAGTAAACTCGCGACTGGACTTCCACTCACGAAGTAGTCACGAAAATGACCAAAACCCAAAAATTTTGAAAATTTTTCTAAGTGTTTTTGGTGACTGGAGGACTCACTTGCTAGGGAGTCGCGAAACCTTCTGAGTAAACTCGCGACTAGGGCCTCGCGACTGGCATGACTTGCAAAAATGACTCTTCAAAAGGTAGAGGTGAAATTTTTTTTTGGATTTTTGTGAAAAATTTTGAAACAAAACACTTTCCAAAAACAACTAAAATACTCAAAAAAAATTTTATGTTTGATCAACATATGATAGAGTATGTACAACACATTTAATCAAGTACAATCACATAAATGAGTAAGACATTCATTGAACATAGACATGTGTGATGAGGGTGGGTACCAAATGTGAGATAGTCCTTAGTCTAATATGAAGTTTCAATGATCAATTCAACCAAGACATACACAATTAGCACTAAGTAGAGTAACCAATCTCAATTATAGAAATGAACATATATAACCTCCCATAAAAACTTGATTACATAACTTTGAAGCTATTCATTTGGCTTCTTACATTTCATAACATTTGATTATTTTAGAACAATACATTTCTTTTTAAGATTGATGCTTGAAGTTTTTGATATTTCAATTTGAGAGTAAGCCTTTGGCTTTTGGGCACCATACATTTTCAAAATAAGTCACTTTCCCTTTTTCCTAGTCAAATACTAGTATGTGCGATGGATTTTGTAGCTTATTATCTATTTTCTAGATTTGACATTGGCTGAGCTCTTTAAGCAAAAAAAATAAAATAAAATAAAAGAGTGGGAAGATATATAGGCACAAGTCTATGCATGTCTCAAGATCAACAAAACTATTGACTAATCATTCATGACAAGTTTGAAGATCTATTTACAACAGTCACATAGATGTCAAGATTTTTCCCACAATGATACAAGTGCAAAAAGAACATGCTACGCTTGTAAGTGCACAAAGCCATTAGTGCGGATATACAAGGCTAAACATGTGTGTGACAATACACAATAATGCCGATCAAACTTTTTGGATTTTCTACTTTTTATGTGTTTTTAGATTTTTGACACAGCAAGTAAAGATTGGTAAAAAACAAAAGCAATGCATACAAATAAATGCAAGATGCTCAAATGCATGAATATATAACATTAGTTACATAGATGTCAAGATTTTTTCTACAATGATATAAGTGCAAAAAGAACAAGCTACGCTCATAAATGCACAAAGCCATTAGTATGAAGGTACAAGGCTAAACATGTGCGTGACAATACACAATAATGCCATTCAAACTTTTTAGATTTTCTACTTTTTATGTGTTTTTAGATTTTTGACACAAAGCAAGTAAAGATTGATAATAAAAATAAAAAATAAAAATAAAAAAAAAACAAAACAAAACAAAAGCAATGCATACAAATAAATGCAAGATGCTCAAATGCATGAATATATAACATCTAACGCATGAAGGGTCCTACAAAGATTGAAAGAATTATATCAAGGACCAAAAGAGCAAAAACTCAACCATAGGAACCCTTCCTCATCCAAAAAGAATGATTATTTGGAATGAGTGTCTCATGAGAAGTGAGACGAGGGTTGAAAGAATTAGAACCGGAGATGCACCTATACAAGGAGGTAAGAACATCAAAAACTTCCTTCAACAACTTACCATTTTCCCCCAAAACCAGTTTTGCTTTCATAGCACAACTTCTAAGAAGCTCAAGTTTCTTTTTTCTTTTGATTCTTTTAAGAGCTTGAAACTTAGAGCAATGAGGTCTAAGATTACCAAAGGCACCACAATGGTAACAAAAAATGTGTTTAGGCCCACTAGGCTTTTTGGGAAGCAATCTAGCAGCATGGTTTTGATCTCTCTTCAACTTAGGACATTGAGGTCTTATATGACCAATCACACCACAATGGTGACAAGTTGGAACAAACTTAGATCTATCCAAAACCATAGGTTGAGACCTAAATGGAGGCCTTGACTAAAGAACCTTTCTCTCCACCTTTTGATTTATTTTGTGTGGAGGAATGTACACTAATTTTTCCTTTGAGGTAGAACACACAATAGGCACAAAATCAGGTATCACAATATGATTGCAACAAATATTTTCATCCTTTTTAGCAATAGGTTCAGCAATCAAACACTTGGCATGCATCTTAAGAGATTCATTTTCAAATTTTAGCTCATCTATAAGATTGTTAGACAAAACAAGTTTAGCATCGAAGTCCACATTCAAACATTCAAACTCTTTCTACTTTTCAAGAGAATTTTTAGCAAGTTTCTTATATTTTTCAACCAATTTGTTGATTTCATTGAGCTTAGCAATCAAATCATCATTTTCATAAAATAACTTACTCAAATTCTTGTGAAACTTCTTAGCCTTTTTCTTCAAGAGTTTGATGTTAGGAATATCAACAACACCCAAAGATTCATGTAACATAGCATCACAATCATGAGGATTATCACTCATAGAACACGTGGCATGTTGCATTCATCAACATCCAAAACATGCATAGACATACAAAACACTATCCATGGCAACTAACACAATGGGTCAAGGCTCACACTTAAGTATTTAAATCAAAACAAGTGTACCCACTCTGATACTAATTGAAAGTTCACTCGGTGTGTAAAACACTAGTGAATGTTTAGACCTCTAATTTCAAAAATACCAACACAAGCTTATAAGCGGAATGATAAATATAAGCTATACCCAAACAATCAAACTACTCTAAGCCATAATTCAATCATAACACAGTAGTAATTAAAAGCAAAGAGTAAGGGTTAGAGAGATACAAACACAAAATGACACTGGAACGTGTTATCGAAGAGGACCGAAGAACTCAGCGAAAAACCTCTCTGCCGCCCTCCAAGCGGTAAAATGATCCACTAGAAAATTAGTTGGGATACATGAATAGCAATAGACCCTCCAAGCCTAATCTACCCGATGCACCTAAGCCCTCCAAGCTTCGTGCTTCAACAGGGTTAAGCCTAACCTTGTCTTCTCTAGCTTAACGGATCCCGCAATAAGCCCATTGCATCAACCAAAAGAATTGGTCCTCTCTAAATTGCTTCCCAAGCACTAAATAACATTCTCACTAATATGAATGTGGTGAGGTAAGGATTTGGCTAAAGCTCCTCTCAAGGGTAAGTCAATGGAGAGGGTGAGAATAGAGGAATTTGAAAAGTCAAATGTATAAGATTATGGATGAATCATCTTGTTGTTCTCTGGGGTTTCTCTCTTGAAATTCTCTTTGGAAGCTCTCTACATTTTGTGGGTATAAGGGTATTTATAGTAAGGTATGTGAAGAATGTGAAAAGTCATTTTTCTGCAAAATAAGGGGTTCTGGCGACTCATTCTCTCGACTGGGACAAGTCGCGAGTTTCAGTAATGAAATAACTGATTGGCTAAATTGTCCTTTTTCTCCTGTAGTGCTCCAGCTATCATAACCCACCAACTTCCTGCATGCTTCACAAATGTGGCACTTTGGCGAGTCATTAGTTGCGAGAATGCTCTTGATTGCACACACACTTTAATTCTTCACACTCTCTCACACACAACCCTTACATGATTCCCATCTAAATACAGGGTATCTAATTGCTAAATTACAAGTAAATTTGGCACGGAATAAAGCTAACACATGATTAAATAAATTCAACATTACAGAACTAATAAGCAATCAGGGGAAAAAAAAAAAAAAAACTGAAGAAGACCTGATTCTTTTATTTTTGGCTTTGAACATGTTTATTTAAGAAGTTAGTTTGAAACTTTTAGCTTTAGGAATTATTTAGGACTTTCAACTTTAGGGTTCTATTTAAGGTTTATGTTTTGTTTAAGGTTTGGTTTATGTTAAGGTTTATGTCTGTGTTTTAGGTTTATGAAATGGCATAACCTTGTAGCAATTGGTCCCCCATGGAGTTATGAAGGATATCTGAATGTTCAAATAGCGTATAAAACACTATGAACGTTTAGACTCCCAATTACAAAATTATCAATTCAAGCTTAATGTCAAACAATATATGTGTGGAAAATGAACATAAGCTAATAACATAATTGATAAACAATTTAAACCAATTAAAATCACATCCACAGCAGAAATTAAATAATAAAGATTAAGGGAAGAGAGATGCAAACACAAGGACAACATAGTGATGTGTTATCGAAGAGGAAATTGAAGCCCTCAGCGTAAAACCTCTCCGCCGCCCTTCAAGCAGTCAATAATCCACTAAAACATGAAGTTGAGATATATGAATAGCAGAAGACCCTCCAAGCCTAATCTACCAGTGTACTTATGCCCTCCAAGCTTCTTGCTCCAACGAGGTTACGCCGAACCTTTGTCTTCTTTAGCTTACCGAATTCTGCTATAGCCCATAGCATCAACCAATATCCATTGGTCCCTTCCTAACTGCTTCCCAAAGTACCAAAAAGCCTTCTCACAGATGTGGGTATGGTGAGAAAAGGATTTGGCCAAGAACCTCTTAAGGATGTAACAATGGAGAGGGTGAAAGTAGAGGAATTTAAAGAGTCACTATGTAAAGATTTGGATGAGTCAATCTTATTTTTCTCTAAATTTTCTCTTTCAAAATTCTCTCTGAAAGCTCTCTACATTTTGTAGGTATAAGGGGTATTTATACTAGGGTGAGAAAGGAATGTGAAGAGTCAGTTTTTCTAAAATAGAGTTGGCTGGCGACTTGGCCTTGTGACTTGACTGAGTCGTGAGTTCATGCCGTGAGCTAATTGAATGGCCAGTCTGGACTTTTTGTCCTGTAGTGCAACAGCTGGCATGACGGTTCTGCTTCTTTTTTGCATGCTTCATTATTCCCACCTAAATACAGAGTTTCTAAATACTAAATTACAAGCAAATTGGCACGGAATAAAGCCAACAAGATGGTTGATTAAATTCAACCTTTAATATCTTCTTCATATCTTCTAGAGTGATCTTTATCTGATTATATCCTGAAAAGTCAACCATGAATGATAGCAATGCATGTCCCGCCATATTATCAACCATAATATCAATATGAGGCAAAGGAAAATTATCCTTTGGTCTGGCCTTATTAAGGTCTCTAAAATCGACACATATTCTCACCTTCTCGTCCTTCTTCGGTACTAGAACCACATTAGCTAACCATTCTGGGTAGTTTACCACCCTCAAGAATCCCATATTGTACTGTTTTCCAACATTTTCCTTGATCTTGAAAGTCCACTCTGACTTCATCCTTCTCAGCTTATGCTTGATTGGCTTTATAGCTAGGTCTGTAGGATGCAATGTTGTAATATATCTGTATCAATCCTAGGCATGTCCTCGTATGACTATGCAAACACCTCTTTAAATTCCTTCAATAGTTTGAATAATGCATCCTTCTCAGAGGAGGTTATGGTGTTACCAATTTGGACCATTTAAGGTTCATCATTAGTTCCTAGGTTAACAGATTACGTTTCCTCTTTCATAGGTTCTACATGTCCTTGTTTTAACTCCTCATTATTAAAAGTTTCTTTACTAATTTTCAAAATAAAAACATTCAAAGCCAACAAATAAGCATTATCAGAAATTATAGTTCTTAACAGACTCAACAAGAATTGATGCTATAGGAATGGACTCAACAGGAATAACAATACTAGCAGAGGTAGACTCAATGGGGATGGAAATAATGCTTTTGGCAGGAGTAAATGGCTTGGTGATCTTGATCTTCTCCAGAGGGTCTTCCATGGGGTGGGTAGCTCCCTTCCATGCCCAATTCTTCAACTCAGTTATGGCTTCAACGATGGCAGCTGGCTTCCAGTGAGTTCCTTCTTCCTTCAGCATCAACACTTTGGGGTCTTCATCCATATAGTCTAGGCTTTCACCATCAACTTTCGTATCTGTGAGCTTGTCATTTGCATAGCCATCCAGGCACTCTATGTTGTCCATCCACTCCCTAAATAATTTTTTTGCCTCCCTTTGTTAATTGGGAGGACATATTGGGGGAAGTACTTTGATTTGCTCCATTCATTTCTCTGATCTTCATCTTCAAAATCCTTTAAAGTTAAGTTTCAAAAGCTGTGGATCATTAAATTTCTATCAAGTGTCACCAATCTTTCATCTATATCATCTTCTTCATCAGTGTATGCAGTCAATAAGCCAAACTCTGAATTATGAAATGAACCAAGCTCGGGAATCTCCTTACCAAACTTATCATATCGAGGGCCTGATTTTGAATTGGCATCTATAATGCAACTCCAATCTGAAGGTTGCCCATAAGTGTATTCTTCATAGTCTCCACCTAAAGCTTCTGCATCATCTTTTATGTCTTCATTATAATAGTCCACATCATCATAAGAATTGTCTTCATAAAAGACACATCCTCATCCTCCCTATCACTAAGGGGTTCACCCCTATCATTACCGCTATTTCAGCTATCATAGTCTTTACTACCACTTCCTTCACTATCACTGTCATCACTGCTATTGTCTCTACCATCACTGTCTTCACTACCATTACTATCATTGTCATCACTATTATCATCTTCATTATTGCTACCTTTATCATCATCACTAGAGGCTTCTCCCCCTTCATCATTTGCATCATTTGTTCTTGCTTCATATGGGTTCTTCAATGAGTGTTGGCAGGCCTCTTAGTATTCTTCCTTGTAAGGTTGAATTTAATCAACCATCTTATTGGCTTTATTCCGTACCAAATTTGCTTGTATTTTAGCAATTAGTAACCCTGTATTTAGGTGGCATTCATGTAAGGGTAGTGAGTGAGAGAGTGTGAAGAAATGCTCAAGATTGTGCAAAGAAGCAGGGACTCGCGACTGGATCTTGTGGGTGGCTCGCGGCTTGCAAGCTGCTAGAAGTTGCACACGTGCCAAGCATGCTAGAAGCTGAAGAGTCACGCTAGCTGTTGCACTACAGGCCAAAAGTCCCAGGCTAGCCAGGCCGTTAGCTCGCGGCTTGAACTCACGACTCAATCCAGTCGCAAGGTCAAGTCACCAGAACACCCTATTTGGGAAAAACTGACTCTTCGCATTCCATTTTCACCCTAGTATAAATACCCCTCATTCCCACAAAATTTAGAGAGCATCTAGAGAGAATTTTGAGAGAGAAATCCTAGAGAAAAATAAGATTGCCTCATCCATAATCTTCACAAAGAGACTCTTCAAATTCCTCTACTCTCTTCCTCTCCATTGATACATCCTTGAGAGGTTCTTGACCAAATCCTTTTCTCACTATACCTACGTCTGTAAGAAGGTTCTTTTGGTGCTAAGGGAAGCAGTTTGGAAGGGACCAATGATTATTGGTTGATGTTATGGTTTATAGCGGAATCTAGTAAGCTAGAAAAGAAAAAGGTTCGGCGCAACCTCGTTAGAGCAAAAAGCTTGGAGGGCTTAGGTACCTAGGTAGCTTAGGCTTGGAGGGTCTATTACTGTTCATGTATCCCAACTACATTTTCTAGTGGATTATTGATCGCTTAGAGGGCCGTGGAGAGGTTTTACGCCGAGGGCTTCAGTTTCCTCTTCGATAACACATCGTGTGTTGTCCTTGTATTTGTATCTCTCTTCCCTTTATCTTTACCATTTAATTACTGCTATGATTGTGATTATTTATGGTTTAGATTGTTTATCAATTATGTTTTGAGCTTGTTATCATTTTCCACACATACATTGTTTGATATAAAGCTTGAATTGGTAATTTGTTGTTTAGGGGTCTAAATGTTCATAGTGTTTTCAACGCTATTTCAACTTTCAATCCTCTTCTATGTTGAAGATAGCATCTCCCAACAAGGTAGTCATTGCATCAGGATCCATGTAATCTGCCAAATTAGTTGGGACCTAATCTGTGTCTTCCTTCTTCAATTCTGGAAGCTTATTGTCACAATCAAGGAATAATTAAAATCCAGGCACCATTGTTTTCGACTCAGGATCATATTTTGGTTCAGGAAATCCCCAATAACGCTAACTATCTCCAACTTTGACAAACTTCTCATTCAATGTGGGAGTGTATGGTTTTAAGGGTTAGCCTTTGCATGGGCTATCTTCCTTAGCTCCATCTCTAATAAATCGTCATCTATAGGTTTATAACCTAACCCGAAAGGTGGTGTGGCTGTGGGAGTTGTCGAAACTCAAATAGTCGCCTCTTTCACAATCTTCCCTAGGCTCATCCCTAAAAAATAACTCACCTTCCTCATCATTGCTACCACATTGTTGTTGCTATAGGGATCAAAGTCCATGGGGATCTTTTCATCTTTTCTACCCTTCTCTTGAAACCAGGCTTCTCAATCTCAAAGCCATCTGGGGTTATTGGCTCATTCTCAAACTCGATACCAAAAATGGGCTTTGGTACGATTAAGGTGTCACCATATATGGTAACTATTGCTCCCTCATGTGGAAATCAAACCTTTTAGTATAGGGATGAAGGCATGACCTCTGTATCATGAATCTATGATCGCCCAAGAAGCATGTTGAAGCATGAAGCTATGTTTAGTAATTGAAATTCCACTTTTTGGATCATGGGCCCTATGGTAAGCTCTAGCATCACTGTCCCCAAAACCTCCCTTCTGCTGTTGTCATATGCTCTCACATGTTGATTAGATGGCACAAAATCTTTTATACTCATTCAAAGCACTTCCATTATAAATTAAGACCATTGGTAGCCTTTTGCCTTTGGCATCTACAGTAATGTGCAATGGATCATTATGATGCTTCCCCTTTTTAGTCAAATCTTTGTCAGTGTAGAAAATAGTAAGCTCCTTACTTATAAACCCAATCATGGCATTTAAATCTTAAGAAGTAGTGGTTGTAGGGACTTGGATTTGATTAAGAAGGTCCACTAGATTCTGGTGGTCTTGTATGAGGCCAAGAGTAAAGCCAATAAGGATATGTTGGCTTACGTCTTTTACAGTTGCGAAAGGACCTCATCCATTTCATTGGGTGTTTGTTGGGTTGCCTTGTTCAGGGCTTCTATCGGGTTTTCTGTCTCCAAATGTAAGCAATTTTTGATGGGTCATTTGATTCAATGTCCTGGGGTTTAAAGTGCCTCCCTCCATGTACGGGTGTTGGATTATTTGATTGGGGTTTGAAGTGTCTCCCCCCATATGTGGATGTTGGGTTATTGGATTGGGGTTTGAAGTGTCTCCCCTCATATGTGGATGTTGGATTATATGATTGGTGTTTGAAGTGTCTCTCCCTATATATGGAGTTGGGTTATAGGTAACAAGGCGGAAAAGGACTCCTCGGCTCTTGCTTGGTGGTCTCCAAGTCTCTTCTTGTCACATCCACCTCTATATTGTACTTGTACTGATTATGAAACTTTCTACAAATGTCTTCCTAGTTTCAAGCTCTATTATCTTCCATGTTGAGGAACCATCAAAGGGTGGCTTCAATCAAGGTATTTTGGAACATTTGTGCCAACATTTCTTCAGTAGCTCCCAGAGGCGCCGTAGCCCTCATGTATGTCTTTAGGTGGATTTGGGGCAGCCAGTGCAATCAAACTTGTCCAAGACTAACATCTTGAACTTTGGAGGTAATCTTACGTCTGGGAAAAGAAAGAGCGATTGATAATCCATAAGGTCTTCCATCCTACACACCCTCTTGATCATCTCCTCCATCTTACTCATCTTCTCATTAATCTTCTTCTTACTCTCCGAGATAGGGGAAGTCTGATCGTTCTTATCTTCCTCTTGACTACTCTTTAGATTCTAGAAATGCTGTACCATGAGGTTCATGTCTTCCCTTAACTGGATTTGGCTTGCCACCATAGTGTTTAGTAGCTCCTGAGTACTCATTTTTTCTTGAGTGTTTTGGTGCTCCTTTTCCTCTGTCATGGTGACAAAGTCTTTAGATCTCTTATGGCTTGGGCTGTCTTGCAAGTCAAACACGGGTTTGTGTGTTGTAACTGTGAGGTGCCTTCTATACACAAGGGCTTTAGTATGGTGATAGGCTTGGAACTGGAACTGCTAGCTTGGCTATCACTCTTGGATTGGAACTGGAACTGCTAGCTTGGCTATCGCTCTTGGATTCTCTTTAGATTCTTCCCTTTGATCTTGACCAAATTCTCCTCTAAGAAAAGGCTTGGTTGGGTCAAATAAAGCTAGGTCCCCATTTATGTCAATCAACTGAACCAAATAAAAACATATAGAATGCAATGAAATTTTAACATGGATTGGCCTAAGGACAGGTTCTAAGTCATTACATTGTAGGGTGGGTTTATTGTTTTGTTGTTTCCCATAGCTAGGATGTTACACCACCTAACTTGTAATGTAATCAACATTACGTTGGTCCCAACAACATAGTCCGGCCTTTTTGGTCAGCAACAAATGATCTAGTGACTTTGGGCTATTAGTTGGTGAGTTCACCACTGGGTACCCAAATCTAATGACGACCGGTTATCCATGGTTACTACCACCATATGTTGAGATGGGTACATGCATATTTGTTGTTTGATGACACACACTATGACAGTTAAGAAAAACTTTTAACAACCAACATGGCATTTCAAATAAAATATTATACAAACAATACAAGACATAAGCAATATCGGTAAAACAAAATACATCATACAAAAACAAGGGTACTTAATTGGTCATTTAAAGTCTAATGTGAAGCTTATCCCTCGACATCCCCAGCAAAGTCCTACTGTGAAAGACCAGGAAACTGGGGGTGCTCTCAAAAAAGGGTTTAGGCATCGACACCTTCCTTTTTCAGGATCATATAGAGTCACCACTTATTTTATATGTAAAATAAGAAACTCTACAAACTATAATATATCTTGAATAGTTGCATTCTTATTGATTGGAAACAATTACATCTTGGTGGAAAGAATTTTACATTTCTTTGATTCCTAGATACAATCTAAAAAAGAAAAGAAAAGGAAAATACAAAGCTTTGTTTCCTAGTTACAATCTACCCAAAATAAAATAAGTCACTAAATCTACCAACCTAAAATTCTAAGGTTCGGGGGCTAGGTGACAGGATGGGAAGGTATTGGCACCCAGTCTACCCAGATAGAGGGTCTTCTAGACTTTAAATGACCATTAAGTACCATATTCAAAATGTCAAATGATGTAAAACAAATTCCATGTCAAATCTTAGACCTAGGGTTAAAATGCTCTTTACTAACCTTGGATCTGCAACTTTATTTTGTATAATTTTTTTTTTATGAGAATACCTGATGAAAAATTAAGGTCTAAGTTTCCGTAGAAGAAAAAGAATGGATTTTAAATAAAAATTCAGACCTGGTTTGGATTTTTAAATGTGGGAGAAAACTATTTATTTATTTTTTTAATGAAAATATAAAGTTTTCTTATGAAAAAATACAGATCTGGTTTTATACTTAAAAAAAAAAAAAACAAATCAGATTTTTGTGAACAAAATTCATATCAGATTTTATAAACAAAATACACTTCAAATTTTATAAGCAAAATATAGATCAGATTCTATAAACGAAATACAGAAAAGATTTTATAAACAAAATACATATAAGATTTTATAAACAAAAGATGGATCAGATTTTATAAAAAAATACAGATAAGATTTTATATACAAAATACAGATCAAATTTTATTTTTGAAAATCATGGAGAAAAATGCAGATCTTGTTTTAGTTTTGAAAAACATGAAGGAAAAAAAGTGCAGATCTGAATTTAGTTTTGAAAAACATGGAGATAGAAAGGTGCAGATCTGATTTTAGTTTTGAAAAATATGGAGGTGATGAGAATGCAAAATGTCATATTTTTATCCCTTAATGTTTAGTCTTTTATATTTATTTGGTGTCTAAATTTACTCATTATTCTTATATTTTGATTTAGGATGCAAATGGAGGCATAAAGTGCAAAACGTAGTTAATTGGGTGATTCTGGATAGCTTTGACATCACTTCGTAATCTGGGCATAACTCTCTCATCCGAGCTCCGATTGAGATGATTCAAGATACTATGGAACACCAAGACAAATTTCTACAACTTTCATGTTTTGATTTTTGAGAGATACGGGACACATCAAGGTCGAAATCGGGCTTGAAGTTGCTACACCTGCACTATTGACGTTCTGGAATGTTCCCTTGCTTGAAATTCTAATATGCAGATCTAATATGGTTTATTTTTGGAAGGTTCCAGATCTGATGCACGAAATTTCCAGTTGAAAAACACCACTTTTCTAGTTATATTAGGACTTTGTTTTATTTTTAATATTTTTCCTTAATTAGTCAAATTTGGATGTTATTATTTAGAATAATTTTAGGAGATTTTGTAGGCTGAGGAAAGGGGGAATTAACGTGTAAAAGGGGAAGAGAAATCAGAATTACACAGACACACACACGCCTCTCTCTCCCCTCTTCTCTAATTTTCTCCTTTGAGTTTTTTGTCATGTCTCTGCGTGGCTAAAACTTTTATACTTGGTTGAAGGAAACTGAAGCATCGGAATCAATAAAACTGTGAGATCTAATTTTTTTTTATTGTTCAATTTATGCTTTGAATATCGGATGTTCTTCTGTGCCTATTTTCATGATTGTCTTGTTTAATTACTATGAGGCCTACTAGTTTATTATTCGTTGCAATCTACTGCTAGGTTAGATATCAAATCCGTAATTGTTTGATCTCTCTAATTTGTGAAGCAACCAAGATTTAATGATTTGCTGTGTCAGAAATTATTAGATCTTAGGAAGAACGCTCGACTAAATTAAATGCAACCGCTTGTGTTTGTGTTGTTTAGCTTCATCGATCTCTCTAGTTCTTAAGGCTGCTACTAAAATTAAACCTTTAGCGCTTGTCTTGGGTTGTTTAGTAGTTAGGGTTAATTAGATCGCTTGTTTTCTAATTAACTGCAACTAAGGAGAGATAGGAAAATAGTTCCAACGGTAAATATTCAAAGTGTAAATTGATATATACTTGCATCGATGATCAGTTGTAAAATTCTGATGGTGGATGTTGACTTGGACCAAGGTTTGTTCTCTTGATTGATTTTGATACGTTAATTTGAATTGTTCCTTAGTTGTTTTTCTTAAAAACAATTTCAGTATACACAAACCCCCCCCCCTCCTTGTTCATGTAGCATAAAATTAGGCTAGATACTCTCTGTGGGAACGATCCTTACTCGCACTACTGCATATATTTTTAAGAGTATAGGTTTTATTTTTGGTTGCCTACGACAGCACACCAGGAGGTAAAAAAAAGTTTAAATCTGATTTTAGTTTTGAAAAAAAAAAATGGAACTTTTATAATGGATTCTTTTGCAGATTTAAAATCTTAAATAGAAATTCAACTCTAAATCTATACATGTTTATCAATCAACACATTAAAACTTAAACTAATCATGTGAATTTTTTAAAAGCAAGAAGAGAGCATGCAATGACATATTACAAACATGGTTATACAAACACAAGAAGCAAAGTCACATTCATAGAAAATAAAGCATAGGTGCGAGCATGTTTTTGAAATTAAAATGAAATAAAAAAATCATGTTATGGAAAGTAAAGTAAAACATACCTGCATGAACGTATTCCACAAGGAGGGATTTATTTTAGAGATCAAAGAGAATGAATTTTTAAAGATCTAAGTAAGGGCCACTTATTAGAAAAGAAATTCCTAAAGCAAAGTTTCTAGAATTTCTTTAACTTAAAGGGAGAGAGAGAAGTTAGAAAAGAGGCTCTTGATTTCTGATTTTAATTCCCAATTTATAGAGGTTTGGTGCTTAGGAAATAAGCAAGGTTTGACCAAATACAAATTAGGTTGAATTTTTATCCCTAAAAATCGAGCTGGATGTGTTTTGGCTTGATCTGATAATTTCTAGGCTGGGCCACGAAGCTATGCCAATCGGCACTAGGGAAGTGCAAATCGACACTTGCCATGTGCTGATCGGCACTACAAGAGTGCCGATTGGCACTCTTTAGTGCCTGTGAGAGACTAGGAAAATTAGGGTGCTCTCAAAAAAGTGATTTAGGTACTTTGAAGGGCACCTCTCTTTTTGGGTAAGTGGTGTGGCATCGCCACTTATTTTTTTTATACAAAAAAAATAAGAAAAAAAATACAAATTTACATGATTGAAATGCTTCATTGTTCATTGATTGAATAAAAATAAATACAGTTTGATAAATTGAATCTTACAAGACTTTGAGTCCTAGTTACAATCTACCAAAAGAATACATGGTTTTTTGTCATAGTTACAATCTACCAAAAACTAAAAGAAAGACAAGGCATAGATCTACCTATCCAAAAGAACTAAATTTGGAGGTTAGGTTACGAAATGGGAAGGTGTTAGGCACCCATTCTGCCAAGACAAAGTCTGTTCTTCTTGACTCTAATGACCAATACACCCTTTTTTGCATGATATGAATGATATGTTGAACATACATGATAAACACTTAACTAACATTAACTCAAATAAATTTATCTTATGAATGTATCCACTTGTTTTAGAAAAATTCATATCTATTTTTGTAAATAAAGAAAATTGATTTGATTCATTAAAAAGAAAACAGATATGTTTTTGTGTAGATAAAAAAAAAAATAGTTTTGTAAAGGAAATCAAATCTGTTTTTATATAAAGAAAGAACAAGGATTTTGTAAAAAAAAAAAAAATCAGATCTGTTTTGCAAAGTTTAAAAAAAAAAAAAAAGTGATTTTTAGTTTATATGTAAAAAAAAAAAAAAAAAAAATTAGATCTGTTTCGTAAATTAAAAAAAAAAAAGGTCAAATCTGTTTTTGTGTAAATAAAATAAGAAAAAGACTTTTTTTTTAGAAGAGGAACTACACTTATGAAACAAATCTATGTTACATGCATCAAACTAAAACCATCTCAACTTTTAACTTCTTCTTTTAAATTCCAAAAATCTACTATTTTGGGACAAAGAAAACTTTTTTCTAAAAAAATTAGACCTGTATTTAATGAAAATATAGATTAGTTTTGGGTGTTAAAAAAAAAAAATCAGATCTGTATTTAATGAAAATACAGATCAGTTTTTAAGTGTTAAAAAAAAAAAAAAAATCAGATCTGCATTTAATGAAAATGCAGATCAGTTTTTGGGAATTAAAAAAATTAGATCTGTATTTAATGAAAATACAAATCAGTTTTATGAGTTTTAAAAAATCAGATCTACATCTAATGGGAGTAAAAAAAAAAAAAAATCAAATCTGAAAAATTCAGATCTATTTTACATGTTTAAAGAAAAATCTTTGTTAATTGGCAGATTTTTGAGACTCGAAAGAGAAATCATAACAACAAAAATATACTAAGAACATACTTTAAGAAAGATTTAAACAACACATGGCAACAACATTAGAAATTAAAAATAATAAAAACATCCTACAACTTATTCATGCATCATCAAGTAAAATTAATAAAAAGGAATAGAAATAGAAAAGAAAATCTACCTCTTGCATGAGCGTGCTCTTTTTAGTGAAGGAATATTTTAAGGTCCAAAGAAATTTATTCAATTATATTTGAAACCTAAAATATTTTGCTTACAGAAAAGGAATTCCTAAGGTCAAAGCCTCCAGAACGTCTTTAACATAAGAGAGAAAATAAAAGAAGAGAAGAATTAAAATGAGGGGAGTCAGAGAGTGTGAAAAGTGTGCTGAATTTTGAGAGGCCTCCTCTATTTATAGAGGCTAGGATGTTCAAAAAATTAGCTAAATGATTCAGAATACGAACTGAGACGCGTCCTTATCTCTAAAAAATAGAAAAGGATGAGTGTTATCTTGATCCAAGTGCCAATGGCCCTCTAGAGGTAGGTTAAGGAGATCCTCGCACAGATGGACCTAGAGTCCCAATGATGCTTGATTTGTGTTTTTAACTTTTCCTATAAAAACAAGAATAAGTGTTCCTTATTGTATTAGTTTCAGTTTTTAACTCTTTTTCCTTTGAAGTGCTTCTTATCTTGTTGGAACTTTAAATGAGACAAGTTTAGAATTCACCTGATATGGTCTTGTAGTACCAATTAAAATTTATCTTTGATAGACCAAGAATGTATTGACCCATTTGGTAACTTAATCAAATTAATTAGCCAAGTGAAATTAATTAGATTTAATTACATGCAATAAGCATGGTAGCAAAAACAAATTACCAAATAACTAAATGCAGTAGAAATTAAATTTGACACAGGTAATTTGTTTACGAATAGGGAAAACCACCGAGGCAAAACTCCGCCGGGTGAATTTAAGGTCACCACTCTCGAGAATCCACTATTATCAAACACAAGCGATTACAAGTAAAAGGAATCTCAGTTTCTAATACCAACCTACAGTTGAACTCTTACCCCAATACCCAATTGGATTTGCAATGTAGTGACAATCTCTTCTTTCAATGAACGACTCCCAGAACGTGACTAATCAATCGATGCACAGATCCAAGTACGTGACTGACACACCAACTTGAGGAAGATGTTGGCTACAAAGTTCTTTAGTTCATCCAAACAATGAAGATCAAGAAGCTCCTTGGCTACAAAACCTATGGTGCAAAAACACAGCAGCTTCTACAAAGAATATAATGAACTAAGGCAATTGTCTTCAGTCACAATATGTATGCACAATGACTTTGCATCAAGTTGCATAACCTTGCATCACCTTTGAAGGCCCCTAAGATTATCCTTATATATGTCTAGGGTTGTGAGAAAAGAAACCCTACACAAATAACTTAGATATGCGTGAAAAACATATCTAGAAATTTGAATTTTATAATTCTCGATAGATACTGTTTCTATTGAGCATGTTAGGTTCTAAGACTTTAGGAACTAAATGTATTAGAAATTTATTATGTATTCTGTTGGCAAACTATGATCAAAACATAGAGTCCAGTTGGAATCGAGTGATTGTAATCAAGTGTGTTTATTTGTAAAGTTGGAATCGAGTGATTGTAGAATTTACTGAACTAAATTTGCAACTTAGCCCAAGCCCATATGACGTATATGGTTTTATTTTTTACTCTAAATATAAAAGGAAAAAATCTAGCTACGTTTTAGAAGTCTTTGATGTGCTGTGTGTTGAATCTCTTGTGAGATCTAGAGGTGTTTACCTTCATACACATTTAGGGTTATCAAGATCAAGATTTATGTCAAGAACTTAGTGATCACTTTAGTTGCTACATAGAGAACTTAAAGAAGATCTGAAACCTTTGAGTGAAGTCTCAAAGTCACAAGTGGGAGTACTTGTGGTTGCAGTGGATCAAGGAAAGAAGTAGCCTGTGGACTTGGAGTTGTCACGTGGTCGTGGTAGTAAGTTTTCTACTCAAGGTAGCAATAGGATGTTAGTGGTCTAAGTCTAATTCTTTCATAATGGATCTATTTTACCTTGAGGATAGCTAGGTTAAATCCTCCCCAGGTTTTTTACCGGTTTGGTTTTCTTGGGTTATCATATCGTGTGTTTTTTATATTTCCACATTACTGACATGATATGATTTAAATGTGTTAACCTAGATCTAAATAATTTATCTAAGTAATCACTTGGCTAAATAACTAGGTTAAACAACTTGTATTTTAAGGAGTCTAAAAATGTACAAGTGGTATCAGAGCAAGTTAGCTCTTGTATTTAGATCCTTTGATCTAAGAGTTAATCTTTGACCCCTGTTGTCATGGAACACGGTCACTCTTTTATGATCCCACCTCACTTTGATGGGAACAACTACGCCTACTGGAAAGTAGGGATGAAATCATTTCTGAAATCTATTGATGAGAGAGTTTGGAATTCCATTAAATACGGATGAGAGAAGCCGACTACTCTAGTAAGTGAGTGGTCAACTTCTTAGAAAGAAGTAGCTGCTTTTAATAGCAAAGCCATGAATGCTATTTTTAATGTTGTTTCTATGGAGGAATTCAAGAGAATCTCTAATATTGAGGTTGCTTATACTACATGGAATATTCTCCAAACTGTGCATGAAGGCACAAAGTTAAGATTAATAAACTGTAGCAGTTAACTACCAAATTTGAAAGTAATAGAATGTCTGATGATGAATGTTTTTGAAAGCTCGAAAATGTGTTGAAAACACAAGAGCTGTTTAGACCTCCAAATTAAAGTTACGGCTCGATTGATTTTACACTACCTTAATACTATGTGCGGAATAGTATAAAAGCGAGCGAATAAACAAACAAGCTACTCTAATCCATAATCAAAACAACACAGTTGTAAAATGAAATGAAAAAGAGTAGGGAAGAAAGATGCAAACACAAGATAACACATTGACGTGTTATCGAAGACGAAACCGAAGAACTCGACGAAAAACCTCTCCGTCTCCCTCAAAGGGGAAATTGATCCACTAGACAATTAGTTGGGATACATGGGTTAGCAAGAGACCCTCCAAGCCTAATCTACCCGATGTACCTAAACCCTCTAAGCTCTTACTCCAACAAGGCTTCTCAGAACTGTGTCTTCTTTAGTTCGCCGGATCCCGCAACAAGCTCCATGTTGCATCTGCAATCCTTGGCTTCTTCCAATACTTCCCAGTAGCACCAAAACTTCACTTGACACTCTGAAAGGGTGTGGTAAGTGTTTGGGCTATCAACCTCTAAATGGTATGGAAATAAAAAGGTAGGAGTTAAGGAAATTCCACAAGCAAATGTGTAGAGGATTGTGGGTATAACAATCTCTAACTCTCAAGGTGTTTGGCTAGGGTTTCCTCTCAGAAGCACTCCTCAGCATTTGTGAGTAATGTGGGTATATATAGTGTAGGCACAAAAAGTGTATATCAGAATGGACAGGCTGGCAGAACAGAGTGTCTTGCGAGTGTCTCACGGGAAGGCCTTATCAGCGAGATTCTCACGAAACACAGCTGTTTCCATCTTGGCCTGACTCTTCACATTCCAACATGTGCAAGGCATATGAGTCACTTCGCGGGATGCTTAGTCGCGAGCTACCCATGAAAACTCTTCAGTCTTCAATTGCTTGAGTCTTCACACACTGTCTCTATCACACAACCCTTACAATCAAATCCCACATTAAATACAGGGTATAAAAGATTGAACAAAATTACAATCAAATTTGGCACAGAATATAAGCCAACAAAACACATGGTTGTAAATAACAACTTTACAGTTTTGATGAATTCTACGCTAAATTGAATGATATTGTTAACTCTACTTATAATTTTGGTGAAATTTATTATCAACCTAAGATTGTTAGAAAGATACTTAGATCCTTGACTGAGGACTTTAGACCCAAAACGACTGTCAATATTGAAAGCACAGATGTGGACTCCATCCTTGTTAATGAGTTTGTAGGATCTCTCCAGTCCTATGAGCTAGACCTACCTAAGACAAACAAATCCAGATCAATGGCTCTTAAGTCAGTTGATGATGTTGATGGGAATGGATTTGATGATGATCTCTCTTCTACAGAGATTGCATATCTTGCCAAGAACTTTAGAAACTTTCTTAAAAACAACAATAGAAGGGCAAGAGGTAAAAGCAATGTTGAACCTAGGAATTTTAAAAGGAATGAACCCACTAAAGTTAACAACACTGATAAATCTAAAGAAAAAGTAGGTCAAATCTCTAATAATTCACTTGGTCAACAATGTTTTAGTTGTCAAGGGTACGGTCATGTGAAATCAGAATGTCCTACATTCTTGAGATCAGAGGGTAAAACTATGGCTGTAACCCTAAGTGATGATGAAGTTTCTGATCACGAGTCTGGTAATGATAATGATGGAAACTTCATAGCTTTCACATCTACTGCTATAGTTGATGAAAATGTTGTGGTTGAAGAGAACCCTTTTGATGGGGAACTTTCTAAGAGTGCTGATTTACAAGAGGCTTTTAATAAGCTTTGCAAGATTGCTGCAAAGGATGCAATGAACACTTAGGTTTAAAGAAAACTAATTCTCTTGAGCTTGATAAGAAAAATTTATTGTTGAAATTTTTTGAAGTTAATGAATTGATTGATAAGGTGAAGACTAAAAACATGTTGTTGCTTGATAGGATAAAGAACTTAGAACTAGAACTATCTATTGCTAGAGAACAAACTAATAGGTCTACTAGTTCTAAACTTGATCACATGTTAAGTGTTTAGAAGTCCCCCTTAGACAAAACTAGTCTTGGTTTTGCAAATAACATCTTTGTGTCTGAAACCCATTCCATAAACTTTGTTTCTTCTTCTGACCTCCCCAAGAGTGAGATTGTCAAAGTAGTAGAAGTTACACCACCTCCTAGGAAGATTAGGGTTAATCTTAAAGGGTCTAAGCCTAAGAATCCTACCCTCCCTAAGGATAAGTTGCATGATAGGCCTTTATGGGTTTGTCATTTTTGTGGAAAGATTGGGCATATTCATCCAAATTGTTTCAACTTGCAAGCTGCTATGTGAGCAAATAAGCTAAAAGTACTTGTGACTCAAGCACAAGATCCTATGGTACTTATTGGTGAGTTGGTAAAGGCATTCAACCTTTATACCAATTCTAGAGTTGCTTATCATTCTAACATGAATAATAACTCCAATGTAAGAGTTGCATCTAAAAAGTTTTGGATGTAAAAGGCTTAATTTAATTGAGTCTTTCTGACATGGTCCTTGTGCTTCTCTCAATACTCTTTGTGGCCATTCTTCTTTTGCCATTTTGTTTTGTTTTGTTTTTAGAATTTTCATTGCATAAAATTCATGCACTTCATGATAGGTTGTTTTTGTTATTCCTTTTTAAAAAAATTTCAAAAAAAAAGGAAGGAAGGAAGGAAAAAAAAAATGTGTTTTTCATTATTTTTCTTGGACTTGTAATCAAGGCTCACCATATTATCTTTACATAACATGCTTGTGTACCTTGTTTAGCTTGGATGAGCTTATTTTATTGCATTTTGCTAGTTTTAGCTATGTAGTACATGTTGTGTAGGAGTTGTTTATAGTTTTCGATCACTTGTTCCTGATTTTGAAGTCACATGCTTTTGATTGTCAGAACTTAAACTTAATGAGAAAGGCATAATAACCATCTCACCATTGTTTAATAGCCAATCATGAACACCTTAATGCATACCATAAGATTTTGTGCTCGAGAAAGTGGAACACATGCACAGAAAGAACATAAGGTGTAACCTCGGGTTAAAGCTAAAATTGGTGTGTATATTATTGGGCTATAATAAATTCACAATGAAATAAAATTGGTGTGTACATTATGGGGCAAAACAAGAAACTTACATGATTGCAAGCTTGTTTTCTAGGAGATGTGAGAGTTATATGATGTAACTCTTTAGGTGATAGTCTCTTTCAAACTTATGTGATGAATTTTGTAGAAATTGTGATTGATTACTATTTATATATCATCTCACATGTATCTCAAGCTACTGCTAGTTGCACACATTACACAAGTTATTCTTTGCTGAACTTAGTACATGATATTGTGTGTGATGTTGTTGTGGTCATTCAAGATTATATGTTTCTTGATTTTAATGCAAAATATGTTTAATATTTGAGTTTTGAGGACAAATTGATTGAAAAACTTTTTTTTTGGAAGATCTGGGTTGAATTCAAGTGTTTTTGAAAAACTTTTAATCTCATACTTATGCATTTCATTCATGAAACACTGTGCTTTGAGGAGTTTCTGCATAAAATTGTACTGTTTTTCCAAAATTTGAGTTTTCCAGATTTTTGATCGATCGAATTTATTTCTCGACTGATCGAAAATGCAATAAAGATTTTGGTTGGAATCTACCTGGCTCGATTGATGCTCGATTGATCTTATTTAATTTTCAATTGATCGAAATTCGGTCAATGAGTGTTTTAAAAAGAAGTTTCTCATGTGTTCTTCATACTTTTCAAAAAATTTCAAACACTCTTTTCACTATTCTTCCTCAACCGATCCAATCTAAGCCATTGTTGTTGTTTTTGGCCTAAAATCTTTAAAGGGTTTTTCTCTTCAAGCTTAAGGAAGTCTCTTTTACCCCTTCTTTTTCATTAAAATCACATTTTTCATGCATTTTCATTGAAAATTTTGAACCACCCATTTTTTGGATTAAATATATCAATGGGTTTTTTTTCTTAGATGATATTAACATGATTCACATCCATAATTTGATTAATTTTGTGATTTGTGAAAAATTAAAATTTCTAGGGCCTGAAACTTTGTGAAATTGGGGATGTTTTTTCAATTGGGCTAAAATTGATGAAATTGACTTGTGTAATTGATTGATTATGTCATTATATAATGTTATCTAACTAGTGTAATGATTTATTGATCAATTTGGTTTAATTTTTGGAATTAGGCTTTCCAAAATTGGGGGTTTTTGAACTACACTCTATGTTCAAGTCAATTGATGGTTCACAAAGTAAAATTGAACAAATTTCAATGCATTAGAGCAAGCATCATATGTGCATTCATTTCGTGCATCACATAGATTGTTACTTTCTATATATATATATATATATATATTTGTGATCTAACCCTCTCTAATGCGGTCTGCCCTTGGTTTTTTGTTTTGTTTCTTTATTTTCATTTCTGTCTTTCCTTTCCAACCCTTAGCATCATGGTTAGAAAGACTAGAGAAAATAAAACGACCACCCCCTCTACCCCGACTTTTGAGAGTGATAGGTTTAGAACCAAGAAAAACCAAAAAACCTATGAGAAGCATAACATTTTTAGGTCGGTCTGGGCTAAGCGTAGGGTCATATTAGATGAGTTAGATTTGGAGATACGTAGGAACTTTGAGCGTCAGGGCTGGTTACCACTCTTAGAGGTAGAACATACTCCTCCGGCTGCTTTGATTAGAGAGTTCTATTTGAACCTCTTTGTCTACTCCGATGATTCCAACACTCAATATGTGAGGAGTTGGATAAGAGGTAAAGAGTATGTCATTGCTCCTTCTGTAGTGGCCTATGTTCTTGGTGTACCTTTGGTGCAGCAGCTCGTGTACCCATACACTGAGACCCCTCCTCTTGATGACATTATGTCTTTCATCACTGGTACTTCTATTAGTTAGGAAACTAATCCTTGTTCACTTCTTATGAGCTTATTGAGCTCAACTATTTGTTTTTCTGGATTTCTTGTCATTCTATTTGGCCTATCTCTCATCTTCACACTATTCCCATTGAGAGATATGCATTTTTGTATGCGCTAGTTACCAATGCTCCTATAAGTTTTCCTACTCTTTTCATTCGATCTCTTGTTGAGGTTCATAGGAGTAGTGCAAAATCTCATGGTCCTTTCTTTCTGGTTTTTATTCATAGGTTTTTGTTAGATTTAGGTTTAGAGGATTTTCCCGCATTTGAGCCCGTACATATCATAGCTCCTATAGGTGCCACCTTTCATCAGCAAAGAGCAGCCCAATTGAAAGCTAGCTCTAAATGCTCTAGAGTTGAGTCTTCTACAAGTGCATCTAGGCCTCCTACATCTGATGACGCCACTATTGAGGAGTTTGTCGATCCTACAGCTACTACTGAGCCTGCTGCTTCTTCATCGAGCGATGCTTTTATACAAAGTATGCTAGACACTGCCATGATCATTCAGGTGGAGCATGTTTAGCTTCTTTTGAATGTGCTCACTGAGCTTCAGGCTTTACGAGCTGATTTAGCGAGTACTAGAGGATCTCCTCTGCAGGATCCACCTTTTGATGATGATATGCATGTTGATAGGGGGAGTGCATGTTGATAGTGGGAGTTTTTGTTTTGGAGCTAGATTGTATCTAGGAGCTTGATGTACTTTGTTTTGGCTTTTGATATATATATATATATATATAATATATATATTTTTTTTTTTTTTTTTGCCTTTGATGTATTTATCATTTATGGGTTGTAAATGTTAGGGGGAGACACTATGTTTTTTTATTTCTTTTATTGTTTCTTGTTTCACATATGCTATATTAGTTATTGATTTATATTATGAGGTTATTCATGGTATATGTCTTATTTTATGAATTGTGACATCAAGAATTTATATTGGTTTACTTGTATTTTCCACACATGCGTTTATGTGTTTGTTGAGTGTTTCAGAAATTTACAAGTTAATTTAGTTGTGGCTGTTGTCTACACTGACAACTGATAAATAGTAGTTAGGTTGAATTGTATTTGGGTATTTTAAATTTGAATGGGTTGTTTGTAATTTTGAGCATTTCATTTTTTGTGATGTGTTTTGTCACAGATTGCCAAAGGAGGAGTTTGTTAGGTTCTAAGACTTTAGTGTAAGGTTGAATTTAATCAACCATCTTGTTGGTTTTATTCCGTGCCAATTTGCTTGTATTTCAGCACTTAGAAACCCTGTATTTAGGTGGGATTCATGTAAGGGTAGTGAGTGAAAGAGTGTGAAGAAATGCTCAAGATTGTGCAAGGATGCAAGGCTTCACAGCTAGGACTCGCGGGTGACTCGCAATTGGCAAGCTGCCAAACGCAGCACACGAGTGAAGCGTGCGAGAAGACGAACAGTTGCGCCAGTTGGAGCACTATAGGACAAAAAGTCCAGCCTGGCCATTCTGTTATCTCGCGGCTTGAACTCGTGACTTAGCCAAGTCGCGAGGCCAAGCCGCCAACCAACTCTGTTTTGAAAAACCTGACTCTTAGCATTCCTATCTCTCCCTAGTATAAATACCCCTCATACCCACGAAATGTAGAGAGCTTCCAGAGAAAATTTTGAGAGAGAAACCCTAGAGAAAAACAAGATTGTCTCATCCACAATCTTTAAAAAGAGACTCTTCAAATTCCTCTACTCTCACCCTTTCCATTAATACATCCTTGAGAGGTTCTTGACCAAATCCTTTTCTCACCATACCCACATCCGTGAGAAGGTATTTTGGTGCTAAGGGAAGCAGTTTGGAAGGGACCAATAGTTATTGGTTGATGCTATGGTTTATAACAGAATTAGGCAAGCTAGAAAAGACAAAGGTTCAGCGTAACCTAGTTGAAGCAAGAAGCTTGAAGGGCTTAGGTACCTGGGTAGATTAGGCTTGGAGGATATATTGTCGGTCATGTATCCCAACTTCATTTTCTAGTGGATTATTTACCACTTGGAGAGTGGCGGAGAGGTTTTACGCCAAGGGCTTCGGTTTCCTCTTCGATAACACATCGCTGTGTTATCCTTGTGTTTGCATCTCTATTTCCTTAATCTTTACCATTTAATTTCTGTTGTGGATGTGATTTTAATTGGTTTAGATTGTTTATCAATTCTAGTATAAGCTTATAATCATTTTCCACACATAAATTGTTTGATATAAAGCTTGAATTGGTAATTTGTTGTTTGGGGGTCTAAACGTTTATAATGTTTTCAAGGCTATTTGAACTTTCATTTAGGAACTAAATGTATTAGAACTTTAGGCATGCTCAAAGTATGTTTATTCGTAAAGTTGGAATTGAGTGATTACAAAATTTACTATAAATGTTCAAATAGTGTGTAAATCACCAATGAACGTTTAGACTCCTAATTTACAAATTACCAACACTAGCTTATAATCAAACAATATATATGCGGAATACGAACATAAGCTAAAACAGAATTGGTAAAAGAATCTAAACCGAAATTAATCACAACCACAGCAGAAATTAAAAGGTAAAGATTAAGAGAAAAGAGATGCAAACACAAAGACAACATAGCGATGTGTTATCGAAGAGAAAATCGAAATCCTTGGCGAAAAACCTCTCCGCCGCCCTTCAAGCGGTCAATAATCCACTAAACAATAAAGTTGGGATACATGAATAGTAGAAAACCCTCCAAGCCTAATCTACCTAGTGCACCTAAGCTCTCTAAACTTCTTACTCCAACAGGGTTATGCCAAACCTTGTCTTCTCTAGCTTACTAGATCCCACAATAGCCCATTGCATCAACCAAAATGAATTGGTCCCTTCTGAAGTACTTACCAAGCACTAAAAAGCCTTCTCACAGGTGTGGGTATGGTGAGATAAGAATTTGGCTAATGTACCTCTCAAAGATATATCAATGGAGAGGGTGAGAGTAGAGGAATTTGGAGAATCAAAGGATGAAGATTATGGATGAGTCAATCTTGTTTTTCTCTAGGGTTTCTCTCTCAAAATTCTCTCTGGAAGCTCTCTACATTTCGTGGGTATAAGGGTATTTATAGTAAGGTGTATAAGGAATGCGAAGAGTCAATTATAACCAAACAAGGAATTTTGGTAACTCGAGCTCGCGACTGGAACGAGTCGCGAGTTTGAGTCACACGTAAATTGCCTAGCCAAACTAGAGGTTTTGTCCTGTAGTACAACAGCTGGCGTGACCCTTCAGCTCCTCCTGCATACTTCACACGTGTGCCACCTTTGGCGACTCATTAGTCACGAGCCAGTGGCGAGATCCAGTTGTGTGCACACTCTTGAACTTTTCTTTACACTCTCTCACACACTACCCTTACATGATTCCCACTTAAATACAGGGTTTCTAAATGCTGAATTACAAGTAAATTTGGCACAGAATAAAGCCAACAAAATGATTGAATAAATTCAACCTTACAATCTCCCCTTTTGGCTATTCCGTGACAAAACCCTAAAATAAACTCTAGACTTAACATGTGAGTTGGGAACAGTTGAACAAAACTCACTCACACCTAAATCTAGAATCTGTGAAGCTCTTCAACCATACAGACAAGTATTTCTTGAAAACAAGAACACAATACGACCATTGTAAGTAGAAAACTTGAAATGCATATAGAGCAAACATAATTCTATCAAGCAAAAAGGAATGAAACAATAAAGCATGGCTTGACCAGAAATGAACAATCGCTATAAATAGTGATCACAATGATCATTCACACAAGAAATGAACATCCGAACATGCAAGCTAATAAGCTCAATGTAAAGTATCATTTGCATGTCCAACACTCAACCGATACAACAACACAAGGTAATTGCATCAAGGATATAAAATCCAACAAGGGCACAAGAGTGATGTACTAAAAGAAATGCATAACATTAACTAAAAGTACTGAGCTACAAAGCTAAGTTACAAAATGTATGAAGAACTGAATTTAAACATTTAAATCAAAGTACCTACAATGTAAACAACCATGAGTAGTATTTAACGAACTGTTGTGCAAACCCATATTAAAATTATCCAAACATAACAACAAAAACCATAAATAACATAAAGTAAAATGCTTAAAGGTTTTGCTCCCCCTCAAGAGCTACTTCTCTCGCTTTTTGACCGGAATGGCCAAAGGGCTACGGATGGGTAGTGAAGCTATCAAAAGTTCATCAATCCTCTCAAGGATGATCTAAAATGCATCTGGAGGTACTGTAGAAGATGATGAACCTTTGCTCCTTTTGCCACGGCCTCTTGAGCTTGAGGGTTATCCTTCAACCTCTGTCTCAGTGTCCATAGGTTCTCCTTGTGCTTGGTCACCCTCCTCTTCATCACTCGAAGGAGGAACTTTGATCCGTGCAATAGTTAGAGCATTGATAGCTAGAGGAGTAGTCATGAGACTGATGTCTTGAGGAATTTACACACCTTTTGCTCTAAAGAGCCTCATGAGTAAACAAGGAAGAACCAGCTTTCACCTTGAAGACATTCTTGTTTCATCAACAGTAATGTATAAAGCATGAGCACTAATATCACTGTAAGTGTTCTCCCGAAGCTCCATGAGAAAGATGGCTTTAGCATTATTGATGATGGTTAGCTTCTTAACTGGGTACAGGTTGAACATCATAATGTATGTGAGACATCTAAGATCCAGTGGAAAGGCAGTAATGTTGAGGCATCTTCCTTCTTTAACTCCACCAATGTGAGATTGAACAGTTTCTATGGAGAGCATTCTGTCCTTATAGTGTGTAAAATCATGGTCTAACTCCTCAAAACCAAGAACTTCATCAATGTCCTCCAAGTCAATGTTGAATTCATGGCCTCTTATCCAACAGTTGATTTCATCCTCACTTAAGATTTCATTGGCATTCTTTGATCAATGGTTCACATACCCCAGGTTGATCAACAAGGAGCTTTTCCTAACCTCTGTTTTGAAAACAACCGGGAATGAAGGAGTCCTTCAAATTAGCCAAATCCACAAATCTCTCTTGGATGATAGGAGCCTTCTCATAAAATTGATTGTATCTCTCAAAATGTTTGGTAAACCTAAACCGAGTATTGTCCATTTTCTTCCTCTTGTCAACCTTTTTCTAGTGGTTTTCTTCTTTGGAGTCATCTGCAAAAACAAAGCAGCACAGACCACAAAATAGAGCCTAGCATATGGTAGCACCAAAAATTAGTAACAGATTAGTAGCAATAAAATGGACTAAGGATCAGACCAAGGATTTAGTCAACAGCACAGTGCAGCAAAAACTTGACATGAGAAACACACAACAGCAAAACACAGTAGAGTTTTATCATAAAAACTTCAAACATATCACAATGTGAGTGTGTGCCCAAATAATTCCATGAACAACCTAGGGCAAAATGCAAAAGACACAACCAGAGATGCAATTAGCAATTAGTGTATTCCAAAGATACCCTACAACCATTGTGTTTCACAAAAACCCCAAAAGCACAAGAAATTGTCTATGAGACATTTTACCATGGGTATGAAATGCACAACACAACACAGATCAAGAATCATACTCAAAAATAAGAATCAAACATGAAAACATGTGTACTAAGCATCATACAACCAAGATCAGCAAAACCCACTCAATCAAACTCAAGAAAAATATACCCAAACCATATTCGAACATCACATTTTTCAAATATCAACAACAAATCAAAAACCAACCAAAGGCTATAAAACATGAATACTTTGAGAAAAGTGAAGAACCCATACCTTTGCTTGAAGATTGATGAAGAAAATGGAGTTTTTGTGAGTGAACACGGTCAGCTTGGTAGAGGGAGACAATGAACAGTCACAATGTGCGAGGGAAAACTGAAAAGTTTTTAAAACTATCCTAAAAAAGACCCTTAAAGAGCAAAACATACGATTTTTGCAACTAGATTGAGTCGCGAATAAGTCACCAAAGCAAGCCGCCAAAAACCCTTGTGACAAAATTTGGAAAAATTTGTCTAAGTTTTTTTTGCAACTAGAAGTTCCATTCGCGAGTTAGTCGCGACAGGATTCACCAAACTTTCTAAGTAACCCTCACGACTAGAGCTTCCACTCACACAAGTCGCCAAACTGAGTCGTGAGAAATCTAAAAACTCAGATTTTTGCAAAATATTCTAAGTCTTTTTTGTGACTAGAACTTTGACTCGCCAGAGAGTCGCGAATCCTTCTGTGTAAGCTCGCGACTAGGGCATGCGACTGGCTTAACCCGCGAGGCAAGTTGCCAAAACAGGGTTGTATAGTTTTTGAAAATTTTGACATTTTTCAAAATAAAACACTATCTGAAAACAACTAAAACACTCAAAAATCTTTTTGTGTTTGATCAACATATAATTAGGCATGTGCAACATATTTAATTATTTACAATCACACAAATGAAGAAGGAATTCATTGAACATAGACATGTGTGATGTGTGTGGGTACCAAAGACGAGATAGTCCTTAGTCTAATGTGAAGCTTTAATGATCAATTTAACCAAGACATACACAATTAGCACTAGGAAAAGAGACCTATCTCAATTATAGAAATATGCATACATGACCTCCCACAAAACTTGATTACATAATTCTGAAGCTTTTCATTTGGCTTCATACACATCATATCATTTGATCTTTTTGAATCAATACATCTCATTTTAAGATCGATGCCTGAAATTTTTGATATTTCAAATTGTTGAACAAGCTTTTGGCTTTTTGGGCATCATACATTTTTCATAAAAGTCGCTATAAAGTTGTTATTTACAACTATGTAGTTTGTTGGCTTTTATTCCGTGCCAAATTTGATTGTAATTATTATCAATCGTTTATACCCTGTATCTATTGTGGGATTTGGTGTAAGGGTTGTGTGATAGAGAGAGAGTGTGAAGACTCAAGCATATGAAGACTGAAGAATTCTCGCAGTTATGTCGCGACCTAGCTTCTCGCGAAGTGAAACATGTGCCCTGCACATGCTGGAATGCGAAGAGTTAGGCCAGGTGGAGACAGCTGTGTCTCGCGAGTATCTCGCGGGTAAGGCCTTCCCGCGAGACACCCGCGAGGCTATCTGTTCTGCCAGCCTGTACTGAATGACTCACACTTTCTGTGCCTATCCTATATATACCCTGATTACCCACAAATGTTAAGAAAGACTTCAGAGAGAAAACCCTAGCCAAACACATTGAGAATTAGAGATTGTCATCCCCACCTTTCTCTACACCTTTCTCTATACACTTGCTTGTGGTATTTCCTCAACTCTTCCCTCTCCATTTCTATACCATTGAGAGGTTGACAGCCGAAACACTTACCACACCCTTTGAGAGTGTTGAGTGACATTTTGGTGCTGCTGGGAAGCATTGGAAGAAGCCAAGGATCGCAGATGCAACATGAAGCTTGTTGCAGGATCTGGAGAGTTAGACAAGACACGGTTCCGAGAAGCCTTGTTGGAGTAGGAGCTTGAAGGGCTTAGGTACATCGGGTAGATTAGGTTTGGAGGGTCTCTTGCTAACCCATGTATCCCAACTGATTGTCTAGTGGATCGATTTCCGCTTGGAGAGCGGCAGAGAGGTGTTTTGCCGAGTTCTTTGGTTTCCTCTTCGAAAACACGTCTCGGTGTTTTCTGTGTGTGCATCCTTCTTCCCTACTCTTTTATATTCCATTATACTGCTGTGTTGTTTAGTTTATGGATTAGAGTAGCTTTTTTGTTCATCTGCTCGCATTTACACTATTCCGCACTTAGTATTAAGTAAGTGTAAAATCTATCGAGCCGTAATTTTAATTGGGGGTCTAAATTGCTCTTATATTTTCAACACATTTTCAAATTTTCAATTGGTATCAAAGCAGGTACACTCGTTGTGGTTTAAATACCTGAGTGTGATCCTTGACCCTATTTGAGATGGACCGATCTCAATCGCTCAATGTTCCATCATTTTTTCATGGAAACAATTATGCTTTCTGGAAAGTCAAAATGAGAGCATTTTTATGCTCTATAGATGATACCGTTTAGGATGCGGTTGAGATACGTTTAACTAAGCCGGGGGATCCTAAGTCCACTTGGGATAAGGCAGCTCTCATAGCAGTCAATGCTAATAGTAAAGCATTAAATGCTATTTTTTGTGGTGGGTCTCCTGATGAATTCCACAGGATCTCTCATATGACGGTAGCCAAGGAAGCTTGGGAGATTTTGGAGACGACATATGAAGGTACGAAGAAAGTTAAGGACACAAAGCAGCAGATGCTTACCACCAAATTTGAAGAGCTCAAGATGGGGGATGATGAACCATTTGATTCATTCTATGGGAAGCTCAATGAAATTGTAATTGCTAAACTCAATCTTGGGGAGAAGATTGAAGATACTAAGGTGGTGAGAAAAATTTGGAGGTCCTTACCGGAGAGCTTTAGAGCAAAAGTTACAACCATAGAAGAGAGTAAAGACTTGGATGAGATCAAAATCCAAGAACTAATTGGGTCTCTCCAAACATATGAGCTGGGACTGCCTTCCCATAAGACGAGTAAATCACTTGCTCTTAAAACCATCACCAAAAGAATGGATGATTCCTCCAAAAAAGATGGAGTGGAGAAGGAAGTAGCATTTCTTGCGAAAAACTTCCGTAAATTTCTGAAAATGAAGAACAGTGGGAAACCTTTCAACAGAGGGAAGTTTTCATCTTCTAGAGGTGATAGGAAAGAGTTTAAGAGGAAAGAAGGAAAGGATTCTCAATCCTCTTCAGACATTATGTGTTATGAGTGCAATGGCCATGGACATCTAAAGAAGGAGTGTCTAAATTTTCTGAGGGGAAAAGGCAAGGCTTATACCACAACGCTCAGTGATTCAGACTCCTCTGGTTTTGACTCGGAAGAGAGCTGTGACGAAGAGGGAAACTACTCCGCCTTCATGACCATTGCTCATGTGGATTCCTCGAATGATTTGGGGGCACTTGTGAAGGAGCTTGGTGTGCACTCTGATCTGGAATCAGTTGGAATAGTTGAGGAATCTGAAGATGAGGTAGATGGAGAAGAAATGGGTCTACAAGAGACTTATAATTCCCTTCTTGAGAAGACCGGTGGATATGCAAAGGTGGCTAATGCATCCACTAAAAAGATGAAGAGGGTTGAGGAAGATTACAAAAGCCTTATGGTACGATATAAAAGGCGAAGTGTGAGATTGAGACACTAAATGGCGAGCTGTTGGAAGCCTATACGAAGGTGAGGTTTCTTGAGCAAGAGGTAGTGCAAGCTCATGCCAAGATAGAGAGAGTCTCCTCCCAAAAGTTAGATGATGTTATCTCATCTCAAAAACCTTCATCAGACAAGTCCGGGTTGGGATATACCGAAGGGAGCAGCTCATCAGCCAAAGTCACCAAAGAAGTGAAGTTCGTAAAGACCAAAGATACGGTTGAAGAGCCGACTCCTGAGAAAGTTACAGCTGAAAAGAAGAAAAATGTGGCTGATCAACAAGTGGTAAATAAGCCCCAAAATCAATCTGTGTTCAAACATGAAACCAGAGGAAGATCTCTCCCAAGATCACAACGGGGTCCTAAAACGGATTATACGTGTCACTATTGCAGATTGCAAGGACATACCAGACCCAACTGTCAAAAGCTGAGATCAGACAACAATCAAGCGCACCGCGATCACAAGGAAGGAGAAATGACATGAGCTCTTGGGGTGGTGAGCAACCAAGAAGTCAAAATCGTGATCCAGGAATGATGGACGTGATGAAAATGATCAGTGCCTTCACCAACTGCTTGGAGAGTTTCACCAGAAGGTTTGAAAGTCCAAACTCTCGTACCCAATCCGTCAAGGATATCACCCCAAACACGTGTGACGTGTGGGTGAAGAAGGGTACTCATGCATAAGCATTATAACATGTCCATGCATAAATTCTTCCAATGCTTAGGGACATTTGTTGTTGCATCTTATCATGCATTGCCTTCATTTTATAGCATGTTTCTCTTATTTGTTTTGGTTTGTACCAATTGCCTTTTTGTTGATCTTCTTTTCTTGTTCTGTTTTGGGTGTGTTCAAAAATTCAAAAACCCATAAAAATTATTTTTTTTTAAAAATCTCAAAAGTTTGATCACTTGTTTTGTGTATGTCACATGTGAGTTTGGCCTAGTACCTTCATACTAATGGCGTAGTGCATTTACGATCTTGGCTTGTTATGTATGCACTCATTTCTTTATGGAAGAAATCTTGAACACTATGTGTGACTGTTGTAAATAGATCTTCAAGCTTGTCATGAATGATTGGTCAATAGTCTTGTTAGTCTTGATACTTGCATAGACTTGTGTCTATATCTCTTCCCACCTTACTTTTATATTTTTTTGCTACAAAAGCTCACCAAATGTAAATCTCCAAATGAAAAGAGATATTGAGCTGCAAAAGCCTGTTGCACACACTAGTATTCGACTAGGAAAAAGGGGAAGCGACTCTTTTTAATATGTTTTGTATGGTGCTCAAAAAGCCAAAGGCTAATCATCAATGTTGAAATATCATAAATTTCAAACACCAATCTCAAAATGAGATGTTTTTGTCCAAACAAAATAAAATGGACCAATTATTATGCCTTATGCAGAAGCCAAATGAAAAGCTTCTAAGTTATGTATTAAATGTGTAGGAGGTCATATATACTCATTTCTATAATGGAGATAGTCCACTTGATTTCGTATCAGTTGTGTATGACTCGATTGAATTGATCATTGAAGCTTCACTCTGGTCTAAAGTCTATTCTACATTTGATACTCACACACAACACATAAGACTTTGATTCAATCAATGCCTATCTCATCTGTGTGATTGTATATGTTCAAATGTGATGTGTATGCTCAAGTTCTTGTTGATCAAACTCAAAAAGATTTTTGAGTATTTTATTTGTTTTTTAATGTGATTTTATACTTTCGTGTCTTTTGTTTTTGTTCAAAATGCATTTTTTGTGTTTTCTTCAAAAACTGGTTCAGGGGTTGTTTCGCGAGAAGCTCGCAACTTAGAGCTTCCCGCGAAAAGGGCTTGAGGGAAAAATTTGTTTCTTCATGTCACACAGAAACTCTCGCGATCATATCACAACTGTCTCGCGACAAACAGCTTCTTGCGAAATGTTGTTTGGCAAAAAATTGGATTTTTCCAAATTCAGACAGAAGTTATCGCGACTGTCTCCGACCTAGTGCTTCTCGCAAAAGTTTTGTGCTTCAGTGGCCATTCGCGACTATCTCGCGACTGTTTCGCTACTCTCTAATCCGCGAAAAACATGTGTTTTCAGTTTTATATTGCTGATGTGACAGTTTTTCAAATCACAAAAAACTTCCCTCACTCAAACTCCTTCGAACCTTTTTCAACCCAAAATCAATTTCTTTCAAAACCCATCAAATTTCGAGCATCTTTTCTGCATTGTCATCTTCATGGTATGTTTTCAAATCAATTCTTTTTAAGTTTTTGCTTAGACTATGCAGTTTTCTTGTTAGGGTTTTGATAATTGGGGATTTTTGATTTTTTGGGTTGGTTTTCTATATTGGGTGAAAATTTGTCAAATCTTTTGATTAGGCTGTGTCCCATTTGTTGTTTCTACATCTATGTTGGCCCCTTGTGGCATTTTAACATGTATTAAGGATAGATTTTCACATGTTCATGCATTGTTCATGCTTAGAGTACATTTGTGCATGCTAAGTATTTGTCAAAATGTCCGAGTGACATTTTTGTGCTAAATTGGAATCAAGTGATTTCAATCTATGAGTTTTCACTTGTCTGACCATGTTTCACTCAGTTTGGTCATTGATCTTGTGTTTCATACACTTTGCTTATGTTGCACACTCTATGCACACACCTAGGTACGATCGTTGTGGCTTTCAAACCTTCTGGTGAAGCTTTCCAAACAGGTAGTGAAGGTATCAATCATCTTCATCACATCCCTCACTCCAAGATCACCTTCTTGACCTTTTGATTGCTCAGCAGTCCAATTCCCTTTGCCATGTCATGGTCCTTTCAACCTTTGAGCACTTGAATTCTTCAGTGCTTGAAGCTTGTGACAATTGGGTTTGGTGTGTCCTTGAATTCCACAATGATGGCAAAAATGTTGAGTTCTCGGACCTTTGTGTGACTTTGGGAGAGATTTCTCTTTACCCTTAGGCTTGACCACTAATTGGTTACGAGACTTATTCAGAAACCGTTGGTCAATCACATTCCCCTTCTTTTCTCGCTTCACTTTCTCAAAAACTAAAGTTTCTACCACTTGTTCTATAGCTTTCACAAACTTCATATCCTTGGACACTTTGACACTCGAATTACTCTCTCTGGTGTATTGCAATCCGCTTTTGTCGGAGAAAGGTTTTTCGTGAGCAAGCATTTCATCAAGCATCTTGGAGGAGACCCTCTCTACTTTAGCATTAGCTTGAACCACCTCAAGCTCAAGAAATTTTATCTTTAAGTAGGCTTCGGTCAGCTCTCCATTCAACGTCTTGACTTCACACTTAGTCTCCTTGTATCAGACTAAAAGACTCTTGTAGTCTTGCTCTACTTTCTTCATTTTCTTATCGACTGTGTTAGCCACTTTTGCATATTCACTAGTCTTCTCAAGGAGGGTGTGCGTTTTTAGACCCCTTAAAAACACAACCAGATTAACCTAGTTAATTAGCCAAGTGATTACTTAGTCAAATTAAACAAATCTGGGTTAACATTAATATATCATATCAATGTAAATTGCAAAAAATAAAGAACACAAAGATATGATGACCTAGGAAAACCAAACCAGCAAAAAACTTGGGGAGGATTTGACCTAGCTATCCTCAAGGTAAACCGAATCCACTATGAAAGAATTGAAGTTTACACAATAGCGACTTAGACCACTAACATCCTATTGCTACCTCGAGTAGGAAACTTACTACCATGACTACGTGACAGCTTCGAGTTCACGGACTACTTCTTTCTTGGATTCCCAGCAAGTACAAGCGCTTCTACTTATGTATCTTTAAGCTCTTGGATCAGCAACTGAAATGATCATCATGTTCTTCACATAGTCTTGATTCTTGATAACCATAAGTATGTGTGAAGGCAAACACCTCTAGATCTCACAAAAGATTCACACACACAGCATAAAGAATAACATCAAAATGTGGCTAGGGTTTTCCCTTTTATACTTAAGACAAAACATAAAACCCTACACGTCAAACGGGCTTGGGCTGAGTTGAAAAATTCTGTAGAAAAATAATCTGCACGACTTTCAATCGATTAAGCTTAATTTTTGATCGATCAAGCCAGGTAGATTTACACAATAAATCCTCCAGAACACTCGAGTCCAACTTTACATAAAAACATATATTTTTGAGCAAGTCTAAAAAATATTAAAATGTTTTGATCATGGTTTGCTAACATTACAAATTGAAGTTCTAATACATTAGTTCCTAATTCCTTAGAACCTAACAGAGGGAATTGTAGGTCTCTTGCAGTCCCACTATTCTTTCATCTTCCTCATCATCGGATTCCTCAGCTATCCCCATTGACTCCAATTCAGTGTGCTCACCAAGCTCTTCCACTAGCACACTTAAATCATCTGAAGCGGGAGCAATTGTCATGAATGCAGAAAAGTTTCCTTCTCCATCACAACTTTCATTTGAATATGAATTAGAGGAGTCGGTGTCAAGTAGTGGCATACACCTTGCCCTTCCCTTTCAAATAATTGGGACACTCTTTCTTGAGATGTCCATGTCTGTTGCATTTGAAGCACATGATTTCTTGAAAGGATTGAGCCTCCTTCCCATCTTTCCTCTTGAAGTCCTTTCTCTCCTTTCCGAAACTTGGGAATTTTCCCTTCTCAACAAATTTTCCATTCTTCTTGAACTTCAAGAACTTTCAGAAATTCTTCACCAGATATGCCACATCTTTCTCGACCTCATCCTCTTCTGATGAGTCATGAGCTTCCACCCTCTCATTAATTGTCTTAAAAGTAAGGGATTTGCTCTTGCTTTGTGATGGCAATGATAGCTCAAAAGTTTGAAGTGAGCCAATTAGTTCTTGAACTTTGATATCATCAAGGTCCTTGCTCTCTTCAATTGCTGTAACCTTTGCACGGAAGCTCTCCGGCAATGATCAAAGGATTTTCCTCACTATCTTTGAATCCTTCGTTTTTTTTCACCTAAGTTGAACTTGCCAATAACCACCTCATTCAACTTGCCATAGAATGAGTCGAATGACTCGTCTTCACTCATTTTCAGTTCTTTAAATCAAGTGGTTAGCATCTACAACTTAGTGTCTTTCACTTTCTTCATGCCTTCATAGGTGGTCTCCAATATTTTCCACACCTCCTTGGCAATTGTCACGTGAGAAATCTTATGAAACTCATTTGGACCACAAAAAATAGCATTTAATGCCTTGCTATTTGCATTGGCTGCTGTAAGAGCCGTCTTATCCCTTGTGGATTTAGCAGCCTTCGGCCTAATCCATCCTACATCTACTACATCCCAAACAGTCTCATCAATTGAACTTAGGAATGCCCCCATGTAGACATTCCAAAATGCATAGTTGCTTCTATCAAAATATAGTGGAGCATTGAGAGATTAAGATCTATCCATCTCAATGGGGTCAAGGATTGCACTCAGGTTATTAAACCACAACAAGTATACACACACTGATACCAATTGAATGTTCAAATAATGTGTAAAACACCAATGAACGTTTAGACCCCTAATTTACAAATTATCAACACTAGCTTATAATTAAACAATATATGTATGGAATATGAACATAAGCTAAAACATAATTGGTAAAACAATCTAAACTGAAATTAATCACAACCACAGCAGTAATTAAAAGGTAAAGATTAAGGGAAGAGAGATGCAAACACAAAAACAACACAGCGATGTGTTACGAAGAGGAAACCAAAATCCTCAGTGAAAAACCTTTCTGTTACCCTCCAAGCGGTCAATAATCCACTAGAGAATAAAGTTGGGATACATGAATAATAGAAGACCCTCCAAGCCTAATCTATCTAGTGCACCAAGCTTCTTACTCCAACAGAGTTACACCGAACATTGTCTTTTATAGCTTACCGGATACTACAATAGCTCATTGCATCAACCAAAATGAATTGGTCCCTTCTGAACTGCTTCCCAAGCACCAAAAAGCCTTCTCACAGATATGGGTATGGTGAGATAAGGATTTGATTAATGTACCTCTCAAGGATATATCAATGGAAAAGGTGAGAGTAGAGGAATTTGGAGAATCAAAGGATGAAGATTGTGGATGAGTCAATCTTGTTTTTCTCTAGGGTTTCTTTCTCAAAATTCTCTCTATAAGCTCTCTACATTTCATGAGTATAAGGGTATTTATAGTAAAGTGTATAAGAAATGCGAAGAGTCAGTTACAACCAAACAGAGCATTCTGGCGACTCGAGCTCATGACTAGAACAAGTCGTGAGTTTGAGTCGTGAGCTAACTGCTGGCTAAACTGAAGGTTTTGTCCTGTAATGCAACAGCTGGTGTAACCTTTCAACTCCCTCTACATGCTTCACATGTGTGCCACCTTTGACGACTCGCCAGTTGCAAGCCAGTCATGAAATCCAGTCGCGAGTCTCTTCTTGAGTGCACACTCTTGAGCTTTTCTTCACACTCTCTCACACACTACCTTTACATGATTCCCACCTAAATACAAGGTTTCTAAATACTAAATTACAAGCAAATTTAGCACGGAATAAAGCCAACAAAATGATTGAATAAATTCAACCTTACATACTAGACTAAATCTGCAAGGCTCGATTAATCAAAAATTAGACTCGATCGATCGAACCTCGTGCAGATTAATCTTTCTATAGAATTTCCAACTCAGCCCAAGTCCATATGATGTGTAAAGTTTTATGTTTTACTCCAAGTATAAAAGGAAAAACCCTAGCTACGTTTTAGAAGTCTTTGATGTGCTGTGGGTTGAATCTCTTGTGAGATCTAAAGGTGTTTAACTTCATACACACTTAGGGTTTTCAAGATCAAAATTCATGTCAAGAACTTGGTGATCGCTTCAGTTGCTACATAAAGAACTTAAAGAAGATTTGAAACCTTTGAGTGAAGTCTCAAAGTCACAAGTGGGAGTACTTGTGGTTGCAGTGGATCAAGGAAAGAAGTAGTCCGTGGAATCGAAGCTGTCACATGGTCGTCATAGTAAGTTTTCTACTCGATGTAGCAATAGAATGTTAGTGGTCTAAGTATTATTATACAAACTTCAATTCTTTCATAGTGAATTTGTTTTACCTTGAGAATAGCTAGGTTAAATCCTCCCCAGGTTTTTTACCGATTTGGTTTTCCTAGGTTATCATATCGTTTGGCATTACTTACATGATATGATTTGAATCTGTTAACCTAGGTTAAACAACTTATGTTTTAAGGGGTCTAAAAACGTACAGAATACTGTTGAGATTCCTTATTAAACCTCGATAGATATTATCTATCGAGTTTTAATGAACAACACTTCTTCACTTATTTCTTGGACAAACTTGCATGGCTTCAGTACTATACTTGAACTCTTGTTCCTTGAAGTACTAAACATATCCTAGATCTACCCAAATTATAAGTAAAGTGTGTTTTGTCAAAGGATTAGCCCATTTACAATAACATATGTTCCAACAAGTTACACATATGTCCTAAAAATCTCCCCCTTTGGCAATCTGTGATAAAACCACAACAAACAAATGAAATATGAGAGAAGTCATAAATCACTAATCTCATAATCACTTGTTGAGTATAATAAAATCTAATCCTAGCACAAACTCTTGAAAAACTTTGCAAGAAGAGAGTTCATGGCATGATAGATTTTGACAACCTATCTTTCTAAAACACTTTAAACAAAACTTATTAAGACATCTTAGTGTGAAACAGAAATAAAGGATTGCATGCAATAAAGGAACACGTGTATAAATAGAGAAAAAAAAAAAAAAACAACACATGGAAAGATAAGTGATATGATAACAACATCATCATATATATAAAAGATAAATAAATACAAAGTTTGTTATCACTAAATGGTCACAAGACCGATGTACAAAAGGATAAAGTAACTACAAAGAAAGAAAATAAAAGTATATAAATCCTCACTACATCCCTTAAAAACAAAAGACACTCCCTCTGTCAAAAATGTCCTATGCTAACTCTCCCCCTAAATACATGACTACTCTCATCCCAAAACTACTCCCTCTTTTTGTCACAAATGACAAAGGGTAAGTCACTGAGAAGCGGTCATCTCCTCATCACTGGAAGAGCTAGCATCCACCAAAACCATCAGCAACATCCTCATCCTCAAATGCCTCTAGAGAAGGAGAGAGAGATGGAGATGCGGCGAAGCCAGCCATGCGAGCCTATTGTAGTGTGATATGACTAACACGGGTGTTCACCTGATACAACGTAGTGAGTGTATCAAGGCGAGCATTCATGCACTCAAGCTGCACCATGATGGCCTCAAGCATCACATCACCATTCAAAGAAAAGGGAGCAGAGGTGGAAGGAACAAAAGGGGCTGGATGAGTCGCCATCTCGGTTTGTGGCCACTTCGGTCAAAGCTAGGCCTCGCTTTGTCAAACAAACACCATGCTAATGGCACCCATGACAGTAATAGGAGGAGAATCAGGGATTGACGAATAATCCACGTGATAGCTGAAGGGAAAATGAGCTTATCACAAGTCACCGTATCTCTATAAACCTCGATGAGAGAGAGAATGAAGTGAGAAAGAAAGTCTATAAAGAGGTCCTCTAAGAGGGATAGCAAAGAGTAAGCACGAGGCTCTGTAATGGAGTTATAGTGAGATAGTGGATGGAGAACAAAAGTCCTCACCGTGTTTAGGAACCTTGGACCTTTTGCAAAGCCCAAGCATAAGGTGTTTTGGCACTCACCCCATGAAGAAGGTGTTTCACAGAAATGAGACAGAAGTTCGTCTCTGAAATAATATCTGGAGTGACTAAGATATGTGTACCTCGAATATGTGTAACAAACTGAGGTATAGAGGTATCAAAACCGTGCATGTTGGAGTAGAACTCCTGTTTGATCACGGTGGGACATCTCACGAGTATCTCACATAGAAATTCCCATCCTCGACTGTGAATGACAGTAGGTAGAGCAGTATCAGAAAAGTTCAATAGAACCATGTGGCGTTCTAAATGAATACCATGGTTGGGGAAGTTTTCTGAGAAGTCCTTACAGGCCTTCTTATCACAGAACCAGATGTGAAGAAAAGTAGGATCAGAAGAAGATTTCTCGGAATGAAGAGGGTTTCAAGACAGAGTGGATTTACGCTTGGGTGCCATGCGTAGACTATCCGAGAGAGAGATAGAGAGAGAGAGAGAGAGAGAGAGAGAGAGAGGGAAATAGACAGAAAAACACTATCACAACAAAGTACCAAAAATAAAGAAAAGATGGGTGCATATGCATGAAAAATGCATAAACATGTGACATGCTAAACATAATTGCATCATCGGTTCAACCCAATCCAAACATATTAGAACACAATTTCAAGCATATAAACACACATCTAAATGCATGAAACATTGTGAAAATGCAAATAGAATGCAATGCATGATCATATTACATCAAAAACATAACACCCAACCCAAAAATTTCACAAAATACTCATCAATTTTCAAAAACCCCAAAAATTTCAAGAAAACCCAAAACCTAGGCCTAAATGCGTGAAATGCATGAAGAAAAAGGGGATATAGAGATCATACTAGAGGAGAAAATCTTAGACAAGGCCAAAATCCAAGTGGGGAAAATGAAAAGAGAGAGAAAAGAGTGTATGGGAGAAGTTGGATAGCTTTTCTGTCGAGAAAGATATGAAAAAGTGAGATCTGATTTTGCACTAGAGCTATTTAAAGAAATCGCAACTCCATGGATCAAGAATCTGTCAAGCACTAAATCTAGATAGATATAATCTATCGAGGTGCTGTCGAGAATTTGTCGGTGGCAAAAATACCTCAATGGATCGAACAGCTATTGAGTAGCTATCGGCCAGACAGAAACTTTCTCGATGGATTGCGAATTTGTTGAGAAGCTATCGAGATAAATTCCAGATAGATCGATGGATCAAAGATGCGAGGATCTGTCGAGAAGCTGTCGAGCTTGATAAAAAAGCAATTTTTCAAAGAGAGGAAAAAAACACTAAAATGAATGCAATCAAGCAAGCTACTCAACCAAAGATCCAAACAACATTTTAAGCTTTCAAAAACATCTCTCAACAAAAAAATGCAAAGCATTCATGATCCGAAACACACACACACACACACACACACACACACTAAACAAGTCTAACCAATGCTACAATTCAAAAACAAGTTAAGACAGTTTAGTGAGCACACATTTGCACATGTATCCCTTGTGATGGCCAAATCACATTGTACCTGCACATGTATCAAAAGTAGAAAAGAATAAGCGTGTTGTGTGTGAAAACATTGCAAGAGTACATAAATGTCTCAAGTTATGACGATTTAAGATATGAGAAAATCAATTTTAACTCACACACAATCATAACTGCTTGATGGGGACTATCACCTTCAAGGTACATCCTATAACTCCCACACCTCCTAGAAACACGCTTGCAACCATATTTAAAAGTATTTTGATTCCTTTTGCTTTTATATTCTTTGCATAGATATATATATATATATATTAAGCGTATCATGCATGGGCATATAAGAGAGAGAATTTAAACATCACTATTTTGCTATGCTGAAGCATACAGATGTTATTCATGATTGGCGGGCTTTAGTGGTGAGATGGTTATTTATGCATTTCTCTTAGGATTTTTTAGTCCTTCCCATAAAAAAGAGTGATATCAGTGTTAAGTATAAAAGATTACTCAATCGTACTCATCATAAATACGAGCCACAAATCTCACTTGCTTAGTTGTGCATTGAGATGATCATCTAAGCTACAAGAGATACAAAGTTTAGAAAACTTTGTTTCAATAGCCATCCAAGGTAAACAAGTACCAATGTACACAAAACACACACTCTTTTTTTATTTTTCTGATTTTTTTTTTCAATTTTTTATGACAAACAAAATAAAGCAAAATTGAAAACAAACAAACAAAAACATGATAAACAAAACATAGCATAAAACTAGACTAACTCAATAATAAGAAAGTAAAACACACAAGTAATGCATAAACAGAAAGAGGGAGAGAGAAAGAGAAAAAAAAAAGACTAAATCACTTTGAGCCTTTTTCCTTCCACACCTTGGAAGAACCTTTCCATTGGGCGAACCTTTGATCTGGCAATGAGGGGGAAGAATTGAAACCATTCAAGTTTGAAAGGAACATGAGGGCCTTAAGAACATCTCCAAGAGGAGCAAAAGTGGATAGAAACTAATTCTGGTTTCTAGATGAGATCATATTGTTGCTATGTTAAGTGACTAACCACTTATAGCAATTTGGATGAGTATATCCTGAAGCTCCACAGTGATGACAGATATGCTGCTTCTTCTATTTAGACTTTTAGTTATAACCCTTTTTAGTCCTAGGGTTTCTAGTCTCTTCCTTTTCAAGTTTAGGGGGTGCTCCTAAAATTGATTTGCCCTTATTTATGTTCTCACTAGCTATATCTGAAAATTCAAATAGTGTATAAACCACTATGAACGATTAGACCTCCAACATACAAATTACCAATTCAAGCTTTATATCAAACAATGTATGTGTGGAAAATGATTATAAGCTTATACCAAAATTGATAAACAATTTAAACCAAATAAAATCACATCCACAGCAGAAATTAAATGGAAAAAATTAAGGGAAGAGAGATGTAAACACAAGGACAACACAATGATGTGTTATCGAAGAGGAAATCGAAGCCCTCGGCGTAAAACCTCTCCGCTGCCCTCCAAGCAGTCAATAATCCACTAAAGACCCTCCAAGCCTAATCTACCCAGTGTACCTAAGCCCTCAAAGCTTCTTGCAATAACAAGGTTGCGCTAAACCTTTGTCTTCTTTAGCTTACTGGATTCCACTATAGCCCATAGCATCAACTAATAACCATTGGTCCCTTCCTAACTGCTTTTCAAAGCACCAAATAGCCTTCTCACAGATGTGAGTATGGTGAGAAAAGGATTTGGGTAAGAATCTCTCAAGGATGTAACAATGCAGAGGATGAGAGTAGAGGAATTTGAAGAGTCTCTATGTAAAGATTGTAAATGAATCAATCTTGGTGAGAATGGAATGCAAAAAGTCAGGTTTTCAAAACAGGGCTGGCTGGCAGCTTGGTCTCGCAACTTGACTGAGTCGCGAGTTCAACCGCAAGATAACAAAACGGCCAGGCTAGACTTTTTGTCCTGTAGTACTCCAGCTGGCGTAACTGTTCATCTTCTCTGCCCGCTTTTAAAGTTCAAATGTGTATAAAACACCCTTGAACATTTGGACCCCAATTATAAAATATCAATTCAAACTTATAATCAAACAATTAATGTGCAGAACATGAACATAAGCCAATCATAGAATTGATAACTAATCTATGCCAAATATAAACACATCCACAACAGTAAATATAAGGCAAAGATAAACGAAGGAAGATGTAAACACACGAACAACACGCAATGTGTTATCGAAGAGGAAACCGAAGCCCTCAGCGTAAAACCTTTCTGCCGCCCTAGAATGTAGTTGGAATACATGAACAGTAGAAGACCCTCCAAGCGGTAAATAATCCACTAAAGAATGTAGTTGGGATACATGAACAGTAGAAGACCCTCCAAGCCTAATCTACCCAAGTACCTAAGCCCTCCAAGCTTCTTGCTCCAACGAGATTACGTCGAACCTATTTCTTCTTTAGCTTCCTGGATTCCGCTACTATACCATAGCATCAACCAATGTATATTGGTTCCTTCCAAACTGCTTCCCTTAGCACCAAATGAACTTTCTCACAGACGTGGGTGTGGTGAGATAAGGATTTGTGGTCAATGGCCTCTCAAGGATGTGACAATGGAGAGGAAGAGAGTAGAGGAATTTGTAGAGTCTCTAAGGTAAAGATTGGGGATGAGGCAATCTTGTTTTTCTCTAGGGTTTCTCTCACAAAAATTCTCTCTGGAAGCTCTCTTAAAATCGTGGGTATAAGGGTCTATATATAGTGGGGTGAGAAAGGAATACGAAGAGACAGTTTTTGCCAAACAGGGTAAATTGGTGGCTTGGTCTCGCAGCTTGTCCAAGTCGCGAATTCAAGTCGCGGCGTAACGGCCTGGCTAGCCTGGGACTTTTGTCCTATAGTGCGATAGTTGGCGCGACCCTTCAGCTTCCCTGTGTGTATCTCACATGCCTACATTTGGCGGCTTGTAGCCGCGAGCCACCTGCGAGTCTTACCCGCGAAACTCTGCTTCTTTGCACATACTTGAACTTTTCTTCACATCTTCTCACACACTACCTTTACAATAATCCCACTTAAATACAGGGTTACTAAGTGCTAAATTACAAGCAAATTGGCACAGAATAAAGCCAAAAAGATGGTTGATAAATTTCAACCTTACATGCTTCACTCATATGCTGCAGTTGGCAGCTTGCCAATCGCGAGTCCCAGCCGCAAGTCTTTGCATCCTTGCACAATCTTTAGCATTTCTTTACACTCTCTCACTCACTACCCTTACATGATTCCCACCTAAATATAGGGTTACTAATTGCTAAATTACAAGAAAATTTGGCACGGAATAAAGCCAACACAATGGTTGACTAAATTCAACCTTACAATCTCTCCCTTTGGCTATTTCGTGACAAAACCCTACAACAAACTCTAGACTTAACGCGTGAGTTGGGAACAATTGATCAAAACTTACTCACACCTAACTCTAGAATCTGTGAAGCTCTTGAACCATAAGAACAAGTATCTCCTGAAACACAACAACACAATATGATCATTGTATGCAGAAAACTTGTAATGCAGATGAAGCAAGCATAATGCGATCAAGCAAAATGGAAATAAGTAATAAACCAAGGCTTGACCAAACACAAACAATGACTATAAAAAGTGATCACAATGCTCATTCACACATAGAATGAACATCCGAACATGCAAGCTAATAAGCTCAATTGCAAAGTATCATTTGCATGTCCAACACTCAACCAATGCAACAACACTAGGAAAATGCATTAAGGATATAAAATCCAACAAAGGGCCAAGAGTGTACTTAAAGAAAATGCATGACATTTAACAACAAGTGCTAAAGCTACAAAGCATGGGTACATAAACCTTAAAAGCTTACAAAAGCAATAGGTACAAGCCTAAACACATACTGAAAAACATCTTAAGTATTAATAAACCAAAGTTTCACACATTGTATCAAACTCATAATGAAAACAATATTCAAAAACATAATACCATAACCAACACCATAATCATAGTCATCAACATAATATAAAACTGAACAATAAAACTGAATAATAAACTAGATAAACACTGTTTTTGGCTACTCCCCCTCAACATGGCACTCCCCCTTAAGAGCTGCTTCTCAAAAATTCTCCCCCTTTTTAACCGGAATGGCCAAAGGGTCACTGCTGAGTGTTGATGCAGTCAAACTTGGCTGAAAGTATGTTGAGCTAATCCTGAATTGCTGTCATCCTATCAATATGCTCATTCTGGACCTCTCTAAGTCCATCAATCCGCTCTAGGATGATCTGAAATGCATTTGGAGGTACAGTTAATGAGGTTGAAGCCCTGCTCCTCTTGCCTCTACTTCTGGATGTGGACATCTGTCCTGCAGTCTCTGCTTCAATTTCTATTGGATCACCTTCTCCTTGGTCACCCTCCTCTTCATCACCTGGAAGACGAACTTGTATCCTTATGATGGTGTGTTTGTTAATGGCTGAGAGTGGAGTCATGGGACTAATATCTTGAGGGATTGTAACACCTTTTGCTTTGAAAATTCTCATGAAAAGGCTAGGAAAGATCAACTTGGGCCTAGAGGTGGTTCTAGTCTTATCTACAATTGTGTCAAATATGTGAGAGCTAATGTCAATGAAGGTTTTCTCCTTGAGCTCCATGAGGAAAATAGCTCTGGCATTGGTAATTGTAGTCATCTTCCTCACTGGATACAAGTTGAACATCATGATAGTGGTCAGACACCTCATGTCAGCAAGGAAGGGATTAGTGTTGAGACATCTCCCCTTTTTAACACCACCAATCTGATTCTGGACAGTTTCTATAGATAGCATCTTGTCCTTGTAATTGGTGAAATCATGATCCTCTAAACCCTCAAGCCCTAGAACTTCATCAATATCATGTGCATCTAGGGTGAACTCATATCCTCTGATCCAGCAATTCAACTAATCCTCCCTTATAACAACATTTGCATAAAATTCCCTTATTAAAGGCTCACAAACTGCAGGCAGGTCACTTAGCAACTTATCTCATCCTCTGCCCTTAAAACGCTCTGGAATGAAGGTGTCCTTCAAGTCCCCTAAGTCTACAAACCTTTCCTGAATAATGGTTCCCTTCAAGAAAGAATCTTTGTATCTCTCAAAGTGTTGAACAGACCTAAACAGGTTATGGTCCATTTTCAGCGTTTTGTCAGCCTTCTTAGCAGGAGTCTTGTTCTTTGTAGATGTGGGAGCCATCTGTAAACAAGTAGAAAAGGCCACAACAAGAACATAACACAATAGGTGGAAATATACACGTATTAGTAATAAGTTAGTGACACAGGGAGTAACAGAGTGTCAAGACAGCATATATACCAAACACATTTGAGAACCAGAGAAAAATAGCTCAAATCAAAAACCCAACAACTCAAAACAAGTAGAGTCTGGATTGATGTAGACTGCAACAAGCAGTAATCAGCTCTATTTGGACAGTGTAAACCACACTCAGTCAAGAGTAAGCATATGTCAATGAGACAACTTAATAGAAATGAAATGAAATGAACAGTCACAAAAATTTGAGGGAAAACTTAAAATTTTTTAAAAACTACTCTTAAAACGCAAAACACGCGTTTTTCGCGACTGGGTCAAGCCGCGTGCAAGTCGCCAGGGTCAGCCGCCAAAACACTTAAAACAAAAATTTTGAAAAAAATTTTCCAAGTGTTTTTTGTGACTAGAAGGTCTACCCGCGAGAAAGTCGCAAGATAAGCCATGAAAATCTCTGTGTACCTCTTGCGACTGAACCTTCCACCCGAGAACAAGTCGCCACAGTGAGCTGCGAGAAATATAAAAACCTGAATTTTAAAAAATATTCTAAGTATTTTTCGTGACTAGGATATTGACCCGCCAATGAGCCACGAAAAATCTCTATATGGGCTCGCGACTAGGGCATATGACTAGACCAACCCGCGACTAAGTCGCCAAAACAGGACACCACTGTTTTTAAATTTTTGAAACTTTTTGTAAAAACAAAATACTTTCCAAAAACAAACTAAAAGACTCAAAAATCTTTTTGTGTTTGATCAACAAAGATTGAGCATGTGAAAACACATTTAATCAAGTACAATCACACAAATGAATATGGCATTCATTGAACATAGACATGTGTGATGTGTGTGGATATCAAAAATGAGATAGTCCTTAGTCTAATGTGAAGGTTCAATGATTAATTCAATCAAGGCATACATAACTAGCACTAGACAATGTGACCCATCTCAATAATAGAAATATGCATATATGACCTCCCACATAAACTTGAGTACAATATCTTTGAAGCTTTTCATTTGGCTCCATGTTCAACATATCATTTGATCTTTTTGAATCAACACATCTCATTGTGAGATCGATGCTTGAAATTTTTTATATTTCACTTTGATAAGTTAGCCTTTGGCTTTTTGGGCATCATACAATTTTATTTTTGGTCGCTTTCCCTTTTTCCTAGTCAAATACTAGTATATGCGACAGACTTTTGCAGCTGAATATCTCTTTTCATTTGGAGATTTACATTTTGTGAGCTCTTTAATTAAAAGCAATAAAATAAAATAGTGGGAAGATATATAGGCACAAGTCTATGCATGTCTCAAGATCAACAAAACCATTCACTGATTATTCATGACAAGGTTGAAGATCTATTTACAACAGTCACATAGATTTCAAGATTTCTCCCACAATGATATAAGTGCATAACAAACAAGCTAAACTCACAGATGCACAAAGCCATTAGTAGAAAGGTACAAGGCAAAACATGTTTTGAGACACAACTCAACAAAGTCGATCAAACTTTTTGAATTTTCTACTTTTTATGTGTTTTTGGATTTTTGACATAAAAACAAGAAAAGATTGATCAAAAGTAGCAATGTAAAAACATTTTAAAAAGAAACAAGTAAACAACCAACCAATTTTCAACACAAACAAGCAAAAACCACACAACCAAGCATATTCACAAAGCATAGGAAGAATTAATGCATGGACATTTTGTAATGCTTATGCATGAATACCCCTCTTCACCCACACGTCACGTGCGTTTAAGGTGATATCCCTATTGGATTGGGTATGAGAGTTAGGATTCTCAGACCTTCTATTGAAGCTTTCCAAGTAGGTGGTGAATGCACCAATCATCTTCATCACGTCCATCACACCGAGATCACCATTTCGGCCTCTTGATGACTCAACAGCCTAAGTCCTCTTGTCATTTCTTGGTCCTCTTGACCTTTGATCAGTTGCATTCTTCAATGCTCTAAGTTTATGACAGTTTGGTTTTGTATGTCCTTGAAGTCCGCAATAATAGCAAAAGTGGTTCGTTCTCGAACCTTTTTGTGATCTTGGAAGAGATTTCCCTCTAACTTCAGATTTGATCACTAATTTATTACGAGGCTTGTTCAACACCCTTTGGTCAGTCACGTTCTTCCTTTTTCATCCCCTACTATCTTAGGTTTAGAGGCAGCCATTACAGGTCTTTGGCTTGCACAAACTTCACTTCTTTAGTGATTTTGACAGCTGAACTACTTTCTCTGATATATCCCAACTCGGATTTGTCTGAGAATTGTTTTTAAGAGGAAATGACATTATCTAGTTTCTTGGTGGAGACTCTCTCTACCTTAGCATTTGCTTGAACTACCTCAAGCTCAAGAAACTTTATCTTTGAATAGGCTTCAGTCAGCTCTCCATTCAGTGTCTCTATTTCACATTTTCCCTCTTTATGTCGCACCAGGAGACTTCTATAGTCCTCCTCTGCCTTCTTCATCTTTTTCACAGCTGCCTTGGCCACACATGCATATTCTCCTGATTTCTCAAGGAGTGAATTGAAGTTTTCTTGAAGACCCCCTGTGCTCTCATCTTCTTTGCCATCTAATTCTTCGATAATTCCCATTGATTCCTCATCACTATGCTCCACAAGCTCTTATACAAGCAAATTCAAGTCCTTCGAAGACTCAACATGAGCAATGGTCATAAAAGCGGAGTAATTCCCTTCTTCGTCACAGCTTTCCTCAGAATCAGAATTGGATGAATCCAAGTCACTAAGAGTTGTGGCATATGCCTTTCCCTTTGATTTAAAATAATTGGGACATTCTTTCTTGAAGTGTCCATGTCTATTGCACTCGAAACAAGTAATTCCTTGTGTAAATTTGGATTCCTTTCCATCTTTCTTTTTGAATTCTTTTTTCTCCCTTCCTGAACTTTGGAATTTCCCTTTATCACCAAATTTTCCATTGTTCTTGAATTTCAAGAATTTCCAAAAAAATTTCACAAGGTATGCAACATCTTTATCAACAACATCCTCATCCAATGAATCATGGACCTCCACTCTTTCATTAATGGTCTTACGAGCAAGTGATTTACTCTTCTTTTGTGTGGGCAACGACAATTCATAGGTCTGAAGTGAGCCAATCAATTCTTGGACTTAGATATCATCAAGGTCCTTGCTCTCTTCAATCGCTGTCACCTTGGCACGGAAGCTCTATGGCAACGAACGAAGGATTTAACTCACAACTTTAGAGTCCTCCGTTTTCTCCCCCAAGTTGAACTTGCCAATGACTATTTCATTCACCTTGCTATAGAAAGAGTCAAAGGACTTGTCCTCACTCATTTTTAGCTCCTCGAAACAAGTTGTCAGCATCTGTAGCTTGGTATCCTTCACTTTCTTTGTTCCCTCATACGTGGTCTCTAATATCTGCCATGCCTCCTTGGCAATAGAAATGTGAGATATCCTGTGGAACTTTTCTGGAGACACACCACAAAAAATAGCATTAAGTACTTTGTTATTAGCATTAGATGCCGCGAGGGTTGCCTTATCCCACGTGGATTTGGCAACCTCTGGCCTAGTCCATCCAATATCCACCACATCCCAAATGGTTTCATCCATAGAACACAAAAATGCCCTCATCCTGACTTTCCAAAAGGCATAGTTGCTACCATCAAAATATGGTGGAGCATTTAAAGATTGAGACTGGTCCATCTCAATAAGAGGTCAAGGATCGCACTAAGGTGTTTAAACCATAGAGAGTGCACCCACTCTGATACCAATTGAAAGTTCAAATAGTGTATAAACCACTATGAGCGTTTAGACCCCCAATATACAAATTACCAATTCAAGCTTTATATCAAACAATGTATGTGCAGAAAATGATTATAAGCTTATACCAGAATTGATAAACAATCTAAATCAAATAAAATCACATCCACAGCAGAAATTAAATGGCAAAAATTAAGAGAAGAGAGATGCAAACACAAGGACAACATAACGATGTATTATCAAAGAGGAAACCGAAGCACTCAACATAAAACCTCTCCGCCGCCCTCTAAGCGGTCAATAATCCACTAAAGAATGAAGTTGGGATACATGAACAGCAGAAGGACCTCCAAGCCTAATCTACCCAGTGTACCTAAGCCCTCCAAGCTTCTTGCTCCAATGAGGTTGCGCCGAACTTTTGTCTTCTTTAGCTTACCGGATTCCGCTATAGCCCATATTATCAACCAATAACCATTGGTCCCTTCCTAACTACTTCCCAAAGCACCAAATAGCCTTCTCATAAATATGGGCATGGTGAGAAAAGGATTTGGGTAAAAACCTCTCAAGGATGTAGCAATGGAGAGGATGGGAGTAGAGAAATTTGAAGAGTCTCTATGTAAAAATTGTGGATGAATCAATCTTGTTTTTCTCAAGGGTTTCTCTCTCAAAATTCTCTCTGGAAGCTCTCTACATTTCGTGAGTATAAGGGTTATTTATACTAGGGTGAGAGTGGAATACGAAGAGTCAAGTTTTTCAAAACAGGGCTGGCTGGCGGCTTGGCCTCGCAACTTGACTGGGTCATGAGTTCAAGCCACAAGATAACAAAACGGCCAGGCTGGACTTTTTGTCCTATAGTGCTCCAGCTGGCATGACTGTTCATCTTCTCTGTACGCTTCACTTGTGTGCTGCAGTTGGCAGCTTGCTAGTCGCGAGTCACCCGCAAGTCCCAACTGCGAGTCTCTGTATCCTTGCACAATCTTGAGCATTTCTTCTCACTCTCTCACTCACTACCCTTACATGATTCCCACCTAAATACAGGGTTACTAATTGCTAAATTATAAGCAAATTTGATACGGAATAAAGCCAACACAATGGTTGATTAAATTCAACCTTACAATATCAATTTTACATTCATTGTTCTTAAAATTAACCTTATTAGCAGGTGAGACAAACACAGTAATACTGAAAGAGGCAACATTAAAAGAAGAGAAATATACCCCAGACCGGTTCTATCATAAGAAGATTTCTGAAAGCTAAGCATTTCATCAAGTTTTACATTAGAAGTCCTTTCCAGTTGAGCTCTGACTTGAAACAGTTTCGCTTCAAGCTTCTTAGTCCTTTCTGCAAAGAAATTGTTCTCAAACCGCAATGCTTCAATGGTCTGATTTGCTTTGTCAAACTTTGTGGAGAGCTCCTCTCGATCTAGCTCAAAATTACTCAGATTCTTGGTGGCTAGACTATATTGTTTCTCATGCCTCTCAGAAACCTTGTACAATTTTTCATAAGCTGTATGGATAACATCTTGATCGTCCATTTTCTCAAACTTAGAGTCGACCAAGTCCTTTTCGTCATCTACTATTTCTGAAACCCCATCAGTAGGATCAACTATAGCAGTGAAGGCATTCAAGATTCCCTCATCATCATTGTCATCTGAATCATCCTCAAGCTCGGTATCATTCAAGGTAGCAACAAAGGCCTTACTTTTTCCAATAGTCTTGAGATATGTTGGACATTCTTGTTTCATATGTCCAAAACCTTGACATCCGAAACACTTTGGTCCAAAGGGAATAGTATATTAACTACCATCCTTAGCATCCTTCTTTCCTTTGTCTTGGCTCTTGAACTAAAACGAATTGGATTTCTTAAGGTCCTTGTCAAATCCTTTTGCATTGGTATTCTTCATAAACTTCTTGAATTGCCTAGTGATGTAGGATTTCATCTTGGAATCTTCATCATCAGAGGGCTTATCTATATCACTACTTTTGGCCTTCAGTGCCATGCTCTTGCTCTTGCTTGATTTCCCAATCCTAGTTAAACCCAATTCATAGGTTTACAAGTTGCCAACCAGCTCTGTCAAAGGAATTTTATCAATGTCTTTTGATTCCTTAATGGCGGTGATCTTGGTATGGAATCTCTCCAGTAGAGATCTGAGCATCTTTCTTACAACCTTGGGTTTGGGAATAGTTTCCCTAAGATTAAAGGCGAAGTTAACTATTTCCTTCAGCTTGGCATAAAACTCATCAAACAACTCATCATCCTCTCTCTCAATTTCTTCCAAGCTCGTGGTAAGCCTTTGAAGCTTTGAATCCTTGACAGCCTTAGTTCCTTCATAGGTTGTCTAGAGGATAGTCCATGCCTCTTTAGCAATTTCAGTAGAGGATATCTTTTTGAACTCTTCATTGGTGACCGCACTGAATAAGGCATTCAATGTTCTGCTATTGAAGTTTACCACTTTGATCTTAGCATCATTCCAATCAGTAGGCACTTCCTTTGGCATAATCCAGCCAATCTCTATAGCTTGCCACACCTTCTTATCTAAGGACTGCAAGAAAGCTCTCATGCATACTTTTCAGTATGCATAGTTAGTGCCGTCAAATAAAGGAGGTATAATTAAAGATTGTCCTCTATCCATGACAAACAGGGGTCAATGGATCACACAGCAAAGATTAACTCTAATCAGAATGCGCCCACTCTAATATTACATGATAGGCCATGAATGTATTGACCATTTTGGTAACGTAATTAAATTAATTAGCCAAGTGAAATTAATTAGATTTAATTGCATGCCATGAGCATGGTAGGACAAAAAAATCACCAAATAACTAAATGCAGTGGAAATTAAATTTGACACAGGTAATTTGTTTACGAATGGGGAAAACCACCGAGACAAAACCCTACTGGGTGAATTTAAGGTCACTACCCCCGAGAATCCACTATTATCAAAACAAGTGGTTATAAGTAAAAGAAATCCCAACCAACCTACAATTGAACCATTACACTAATACCTAATTGGACTTGCAATGTAGTGACAATCTCTCATTTCAATGCACGACTCCCAGTATGTGACTAACTAATCGATGCACGGATCCAACTACGTGTCTAACACACCAACTTGAGGAAGATATTGGCTGCAAAGTTCTTTAGTTCATCCAAATGACGAAGATTAAAAAGCTCCTTGGTTACAAAACCCTTGGCACAAAAACGTAGCAGCTTCTACAAAAAATATGATGAACTAGGGCAATTGTCTCTAGTCACAATATGCATGCACAATGACTTTGCATCAAGTTGCATAATCTAGCATCAACTTTGACGACCCTTAAAATAATCCTTATATATGTCTAGGATTGTGAGAAAAGAAACCCTACATAAATAACTTGGATATGCATGAAAAACAGATCTAGAAATCTGAATTTTATAATTCTCGATAGATACTATTTCTATCAAGCAGCTGTCGAGATTCTTTATTAAACCTCAATAGATATTATTTGTCAAGCTATTTGTCAAGCATTACTAAACATCACTTCTTCACTTGTTTCTTGGACAGACTTGCATGGCTTCAATACTAGACTAGAACTCTTATTCCTTGAAGTACTAAACTCATCCTAGATCTACCCAATTACAAGTAAAGTGCATTTTGTCAAAGGATTAGCCAATTTACAATAGCATATGTTCTAACAAGTTGCACATATATCCTAACAATCTTGACCAATTTTGATGGAATTTGCACTTACTTGAATGAGGCACTGCCGAATGCCCCTAGTTTAGAAATGAATGCATGATTTTTGGAAATCTTGAATTTTTTTTTTTTTTTTTTTTTTTTTTTGAAGATAAATGAGGCATGGTCGAATGCCCCTAGTTTGAGATATGAATTCATGATTTTTACAAATCTTGATTTTATTTTATTTTATTTTATTTTTTTGAAAACAATGAGTGGCTTTTACTTTTTCTAAAAAGAGGGGATAAGGCACGGCCGAATACTTGACTTTGAAAATGACCTTATTTTTTTGGCTCTTATTTTAAAAGTTGATGTGAAACTCTTATGCTTAGGAATTATTTAGGACTTGCAAGTTTTGTCTAAGGTTTAGGTTTTTAGGGTTTGGTTTTTTTTTTTTTTTTTAAATATTTTTGGTAATGGCATGATTTAATGGAATGGTTGAGTTTTGGGAAAATAAATTTTTTTTGCTTAATGGGTAAATGGTGGGTTTGGGGATATTGTGATCGAACCAATGCATAGTTGCCTACATACCCCCTTTGCAAAAGGATCAGGTCATCACGTAGTTCATTGTTTATTTGCCTTAATTTTTGCCTAGGTTACCCTTTTAGGTTTTCAACCTAGCAAGCTCTCTCACTCTCTTTCTTTTTACTCTCCTTTTGTGTAGATCACCCTTTCAAGTTTTCAACCTACCCTTTTTTTTTCTTTTATTTTTTATCAAACCTAGGAAGGGAAATAACATAATTTACAACCATTTCAGATGTGGTGCTTTGAAGCTACCACCTTAGACGTGGTATTTCTTCAATTGATCCATGTTGGTTGGCTTAGTGAAAGGATTTGCATCAAAGTCCATCAATCTCACTGCTCCTCCAGAGTATATCTATTTGATAATATATGGGCCTGCCCAATTTTGCTTGAACATCCTGTTTGCATCTTGAATCGGGGCTAAGATCTCTTTCAACACTAAATCCCCCAACTTCAAATTTCTAGTTCTTACTTTCTTGTCAAAAGCCTTCCTAAGCCTCCTTTAATAACCCCTGAATGTGGTACAAGGCCTTGAGTCTTTTCTCATCCATCATGCATAGCTGGTCATATCTACTTTGCAGCCAATCAACCTCAGGAATTTCACTCTCTAGTACTGTCCTTAATGAATGGACACCCATTTTGATGGGGAGGACTACTTCCATCCCATACACCAAGGAAAAAAGGGTGGCTCTTGTGGAAGATCGAATTGATGTCCTATACCCCCAGAGTGCATAGGGTAATTATAGGTGCTAGTCTTGTAATTCTTCGCGCTCTTCTTCAAGATCCACCCTATATTCTTGTTTACTACTCCATTAGTCTGAGGACGGTAAGGCGAAGACTTGTGGTGCTGAATGTTGAACTGTCATTGTAGCTTTTCTGTTTCTCCCTTGAAATGTAGCCTATTGTCAGAGATGATTTCAAGTGGTACCCCATATCTGCATATGATATTGGTTTGAATGAACTGAGCAACTTTCTTTGAATTCAAAACCTTGTATGAGGCAGCTTCTACCCATTTAGTGAAATAATCAATAGCTACGAGTATGAATTCATGGCCATTGGATGCTGTTGGGTGAATTTTCCCAATAATATCTATTCGCCACATAGAAAAAGACTAGGGTGAGGTCATGGTATGTAATGGCATGGGTGGCATGTGCTTCAGATCTCCATGGACTTGGCATTGATAACACCTCTGAACATGAGCTACGCAATCAGCTTCCATAGTAGTCCAGTAATACCCTTTCCCCATTATCTTTCGTGACAACATGTGTGCATTCATGTGTGGCCCATAGCTTGACTCACGAACCTCTTCAATTATTTGTTGTGCTTCATTGGCAGTCACACAAAGGAGGTGAATTTTGTCATATGATCTTCTATAAAGCCTCTCCCCACAAATAATATAATTAGTGGATAACCTTCTGATGGTCAATTGGTCATTCTTATCTGCAAATGATAGGTATGTCCCATCTTTGAGGTACTATAAGATATTTGAATACCATTCACCTTCTCCATTTTTCTCCTCATCTTCTTCTATTCTCATGCAATAAGTTGGCTCTTCTTTCTATTCCACCACTATTGGTCGAGCTTCATCTTCTTTAGGCCCATCCATCATGGATGCCATTGTTACTAAAGCATCTGCAATCTGATTTTGCATTCTTGGCACATATTGATATTGGATCTTACTAAATTTCGATGCCCACCTCTGAAGACATTCATGATAAGGCATCAACCTCTCTTCCTTGATCTTCCATTTATTCTGAATCTAAGAGATTATCAAGGCTGAGTCACCGTATACTTCTAACTCTTTTACTTCAAGACCTAGGGCTGCTCGCAACCCCATGATGCAAGCTTCATATTTAGTTGCATTATTAGTGGCAAGAAAGTTGAACCTACCAAAGAATGGAATGTGTGTCCCTTTTGGAGAAATTAGGAGAACCCCAATGCCACTTCTATTTTGATAAGTTGCTCCATTGAAATTCATCTTCCATGATTCTACCTCAATCTCCATAATATCCTCAGCTGGAAAATCTCCTTGGATTTCTTCAACCTCTTTTGGGTCACATATTTAATATCAAATTCAGATAGAAGCAAAACCCATTTAGCTGTCTTCCCATCCTGCACAAGCTTTTCCATCAAATACTTCAAAGGATCCATTCTTGCAATCAACAAGACCTTGAAAGCAAGTATATAATGTCTAAGTTTACAGATTGCCCATACAAGTGCTACACATGTCTTCTCAAATGGTGAATACTTTTCTTCATAAGGCAACATCTTCTTACCGATGTAGTAAATCACATTCTCCTTCCTAGAGTCTTCTAGGTATTGAGCAAGCAAAGCCCCCATTGTTGTATCCATAGTTGTAAGATATAACAATAATGGCTTTTCAGGTACCAGTTGAACTAGTATTGGTGGTTTCAACAGATAATTCTTAATCTTCTCAAAAGCTTCTTGACATTGTTCATTCCATACCGTGGCAACTTCCTTCTTGAGCAGTCAAAAAATTGGTTCACATGTCATGGTGAGCTGGGTTATGAACCTGCTGATATGTTGTATCCTCCCTATAAACCCTCGAGTCTCCTTTTCAGGTCTTGAAGGCTTGATCTCTACAATAGCATTGATTTTTTCTGGATTGACTTCAATACCCCCTTTTGCTTACTATAAATCCTAATAGCTTTCCAAATGTTACACCAAAAGTGCACTTCTTTGGATTCAACTTCAGCTTATAGAATTGGATTCTTTCGAAGAACTTCCGTAAGGCTGGTATATGCCCCTCACGGTCTTTGGACTTAACTATCATGCCATCAATATAAACTTCTACTTCTTTGTGTATCAAATCATGCAACAAAGTGGTGGTTGCACGTTGATAAGTAACACCAGCGTTTTTAAGGCTAAATGGCATGACCTTTTAACAATGTCCCTCCTGGAGTAATGAATGAGGTTTTCTCCATATCTTCTGAAGCCATCTTTATTTGATTGTACATTGAAAATCCATCCATAAATGACAACAAAGCATGCCCTACTATATTATCAACCAAGATATCAATGTAAGGTAAAGGAAAATCATCTTTTGGGCTAGCCTTATTCAGGTCTTGGAAGTCTACACACATTCTCACTCTCCCATCTTTCTTTGGCACCAAAACCACATTAGCTAACCACTCTAGATAGTTAACCACCCTCAAAAATCCTGCACTGTACTGTTTCTTGACTTCTTCTTTAATCTTGAGAGTCTGCTCTAGCTTCATTCTTCTCAATTTATGCTTGACTGGCTTCATGGTTGGATCTATTGGAATGCAATGCTATACTAGATCTGTATCAATCCCAGTCATATATTCATTGGACCATACAAATAGCTCTTTGAATTCTGTCGGTAGGGCCACTAATGCTTATTTCTCAGAGATGGTCAGGGTTTTGCCTACTTGTACCATTTTAGGTTCATCATCAGTTCCCAAGTTAATAGGTTGGGTTTCTTCTTTTATAGGTTTTAAATGAATTTTTTTTAATTCCTTATTATTAAGAGTTTCTTTATCAATTTTAAAAATAAAAACATTCAAAGCCAACAAATAAGCAAAATCAGAAATCATATTATAAGAAAAAGAGTTCTTAACAAACTCAATAGACTCAACAAAAATTGACTCTATAGGAATACTATCACAAACAGATTCAACAGGAATAGTAATACTAGCAAAAACAAACTCAATAGGAATAGAAACTATGTTTTTGGTAGGAGTGACTAGCTCAATGGTCTTGATCTTCTTCGCTAGGTCCTCCAGGGGGTGGGCGGCTCCCTCCCATGCCCAATTCTTCAACTTAATTTTGGCTTCAATGATGGCGGGCGTCTCCTAGTGAGTTCCTTCTTCCCTCAGGATCAGTACAGGGGGGTCTTCATTTATATAGTTCATGCCTTCACCATCAATCTCCATATCTATGGGCTTGTCAGTCTCCAAATATGGGGGTTTGAAGTGTCTCCCCCCTTATGATGTGGGCAATTTTTGTTGGGTCATTTAGCTCGGTGTCTTAGGGTTTGAAGTGTCTCCCCCCATTTGTGGATGTTGGAGAGATGCAAACATAAGGATTACAGAGATGCAAACATGAGGATAACACTAGCACATGTTATTGAAGAGGAAACCGAAGAACTCGACGAAAAACCTCTCCGCCACCCTCCAAGGGGTAAAATGATCCACTAAAGAATAAAATTGGGATACACGAATAGCAATAGACCCTCTAAGCCTAAGCCCTTCAAGCTTTTTACTCTAATAGGGTTAAGCCTAATCGTGTCTTCTTTAGCTTCCCGAATCCTGCAATAAGCCCATTGCATCAACCAAGTAAATTGGTCATCTTCGAACTGCTTCCCAAGAACCAAAATACCTCCACACTACTATGGGTATGGTGAGACAAGGGCAAATGTACCTCTCAAGGATATGTCAATGGAGAGGGTGAAAGTAGAGGAATTTGGAGAATCAAATGTCTAAGATTGTGGATGAGTCAATCTTGGTTTTTCTATAGGGTTTCTCACTCAAAATTCTCTCTTAAAGCTCTCTATATTTTGTGGGTATAAGGTATTTATAGTAGTGTACATGAGAAATGCGAAACGTCATTTTTTGCATAACTGGGCATTCTGGCGACTCAGTTTTACGAATGGGATGAGTCGCGAGTTTGAGTTGCAAGATAATTGCCTGGTGAGATTATACTTTTTGTCTTGTAGTGCTCTAGCTATCGTGACCTTTCAGTTTCCTACATGCTTCACACGTGTGGCACTTTGGTGACTTGCCAGTCATGAGTCAGTTGCAAGATCTAGTCGCGAAACTCCTTTGAATGCACACAACTTGAGTTTTCTTCACTCTCTCTCACACACAACCCTTACATAATTCCCACCTAAATACAGGGTATCTAATTACTAAAATACAAGCAAATTTGGCACGGAATAAACTCAACACATGATTAAATAAATTCAACCTTACAGATTTAAATAGGCAAAAATCTTCCTTTAATCTTCATTCCTTTTGTATTTGCATAGTTTCTTCTTCTTCTTCTGAAAAGAAACCTTCTATTATCAGAAATGACTAGTTCTTCTTCTTTAGGCTCTAACTCCCCAAAGAATGACTTCACTCCTGTAAGGTTAAAATTTATCAACCATCTTGTTGGCTTTATTCCGTACCAATTTGCTTGTAATTTAAGCACTTAGGGTCCGTTTGGATAGCACTTATTGTTGCTGAAAGTTGATAAAAACTGATTGTTGCTGAAAACACTGTAGCAAAATAATTTTTAAATGTGTGAATAGTGTTGTGGGACCCACTTTTAATATTAAATATTGCGTGAACAGTGCATGAACAGTGCACGCACAGTACACGCATAGTGAATTTTGTCCCCAAAGTCAACAAGTGCGGCAAAAAAAAAAAAAAAAAAAAAACGCACAGGAGGAAAACGCGCTGCAACTAAACCTTCTATCCAAACCCACACTTAGTAACCCTGTATTTAGATGGGATTATTGTAAGGGTAGTGTATGAGAAGATGTGAAGAAAAGCTCAAGTATGTGCAAGAAAGCAGAGTCTTGCGGCTAGGACTCGCGGCTAACTCGCAACTGGCAAGCTGCCAACTACAGACACATGAGATGCACACATGGGGAGCTGAAGGGTCGCGCCAGCTGTCGCACTACAGGACAAAAGTCCCAGGCTGGCCAGGCCGTTATGTCACGACTTGAACTTGCAACTTGGACAAGCTGCGAGGTCAAGCCGCCAATCAGCCCTATTTGGCAAAAACTGTCTCTTCATATTCCAAACACACACCAATATATATTGACCCTTATACCCACTAAATGGAGAGAGCTTCCAGAGAGAATTTTGTGAGAGAAACCCTAGAGAAAAACAAGATTGCCTCATCCCCAATCTTTACATTAGAGACTCTACAAATTCCTCTACTCTCTTCCTCTCCATTGTCACATCCTTGAGAGGTCATTGACCAAATCCTTATCTCACCACACCTACGTCTATGAGAAGGTTCATTTGGTGCTAAGGGAAGCAGATTGGAAGGAACCAATATACATTGGTTGATGCTATGGTCTAGTAGCGGAATCCGAGAAGCTAAAGAAGAAATAGGTTCGGCGTAACCTCGTTGGAACAAGAAGCTTGGAGGGCTTAGGTACTTGGGTAGATTAGGCTTGGAGGGTCTTCTGCTGTTCATGTATCCCAACTACATTCTTTAAAGGATTATTTGACCGCTTGGAAGGCGGCGGAAAGGTTTTACACCAAGGACTTCGGTTTCCTCTTCGATAACACATCGTGTTTTGTTCGTGTGTTTGCATCTTCCTTCCCTTTATCTTTGCCTTATATTTACTGTTGTGGATGTGTTTATATTTGGCATAGATTAGTTATCAATTCTGTGATTGGCTTATGTTCATGTTCCGCGCATTAATTGTTTAATTATAAGCTTGAATTGATATTTTATTATTTAGGGTCTAAACGTTCAGGGTGTTTAGACACATATTAAACTTTCAATTCCTCTACTAGTGACTCTTCAACACCAACAATGCACCACCACCTAGCCCTGAAATGTTCTTTCCCTCCTCCCTTACCCTTCACAATCTTTTCACTCCCCTTTCAAGTCTTCCTTCCTACAAAGTTCAACCATCGGAAGGGAGTGAGGAAATGAAGAGGTGGATTTCGAGGAGGTTCGATTAAGGGCCGAAAAGGATGCTAAGGCTAAGGCCCATAACGCCTTCATGGGGGCCTCAAAGAAGGTGCAGAGCTTTCCAAGAGGGCTCTGACTCAAGCACCTCTTCTTCAACGAGTCTGATTCTAATTCTAAGGAGTCAGAGTCTTCTGTTGACTCTAGCTTTGGAGATGGTGAAGGTAAGGAAGAGGAAGAGGTGGAGGAGGACATGGCTTTGGATTATCCTCAAGAGGATCATGCTTTTTAGGTAGATGAGGACGCCTACAAGCTTCACTCTCCTTAAGTTGTCAGACTATGAACCTGCAACCCTTGCATTTTTTTTTCTTTTTGTTTTGTAAATAGGCCATATATTGGTCCTCGGTTATAAGTCTTTTTTTTTTTTTTTTTTTTTTTGGTTTTGTAAGAGAAGGAATGATAGGCCAAAAGGGACATATAATGTAAATCTCCTTTTTTTTTTTTTTTTTGAAAACATATATATATAAACAACGTTGGTTGTTCCCAAAATATTATGTTGTCATAATGTTTATTGTTATTTTTATCATGTTATCACCTTTCCCTTTTTGAAATTGCTGCACAAAAGTAACAACATATAAACATGTCAGTTAATGAAAACACAAGACAAAAATAAAAAGAACTTGTTGGTGAAGCATCACACCTTTCCATTGACTTTGTGAAGGGCGTGGCTTCATCCCATTAGAGCTATTCATTCTTCTCTACACCAAATGATGACAATCCCATGGAAAGGAGGTATTGCTATGATAATTGGTGACGATAAAATCCTTGCTCCCGTCTATAGACTCAAAGAAGGAGTAAGTGAGATTCAAATGAGTGGTTTTGAGTTTGTGAACATGGTTGACTATGGATTGAAGGATGAAAGGTATACAATGAACTTGCTCCCATATTGTAGCCATGAGGTGATTGCAATGAAGAAGAACATGGGGTATATGCCTAGTATAGGCTTGGAAAAGAAGGAAAAGGGGTGGCTAAATTCCCCAATTTTAAGACTCAACTGACCAAGAAAAGGTTTAGGATTCTTTAAAGGCTGCGATGGAATCAAAAGGTACCTTGGTACCTTTAATGGAAACTTTGTGAAGGAAGGATGACACTTTCCTTTTTATGCCTTTCCCAAACTTTGGGTGGGTAAGGATAGAAAAGTGCATTTGGGTTAGGAGATATTCTTCATTAAGAAGCTTACTTTCAAGGAGAAACCTACTGTGGTGATCAAGGAAGTTCAAGAGGAAGTTGACTGGGTGGACTACATAGATGCTTAAGCAATGGAAACTATGTTGAAGATGGAGGGGGACGTGTTCACCATCACCAATGAAGAGCTAAGTGATCCTTTTACCTTCATCTTGCCTGTTAAGGGGCACCTCAATAATTGGACTTGGGTTGGGTTTTCCAAGAATGAGGGAAAGAAATTTTGTAATGCAAGTTTCAATGTACTTTTCAACATTTTTAATAAGGTGAATTTTGATTTGGCTTATTTTGATATTGTCCCATAATATTGAAATTTTGCACTTAAATGATTCTAATGAATTTAAAAATGAATTAATAAACAATTGGAAAAGAAAATTGAACCTATGGAACCAACTTTTGAAACTCTTAATTTAGGCAATAATGAGAATCCACACTTGATTAAAATTGGCTCAACTGTAAGTGAAAAAGAAAGGAAAGATCTCAAAGTGCTTCTCACAGAATTTCAAGAAGTGTTCGCATGGTCCTATGAAGATATTCCTGGCATTAATCCCGAGATAGCTTAACACCACATTTATACTTAGGCTCACATGGTACCTGTTAAGCAAAAGTTAAGGCGTATGAGAACCAAATGGCTTCTAAAGATCAAAGAAAAGGTCACTAAGTAGCTGAAAGTATGGTTCATCAAAGTCGTGCACTAAGCTGAATGGATAGCCAATGTTGTGCCTGTACTAGATAATGATGGAAAAGTAAGGATGTGTGTGGATTTCAAGGATTTGAATAAAGCTTGCCCTAAGGATGATTTCCCTCTCCCCCACATTGATGTCCTAGTGGATAACACGGCCGGTAATGCCTTTATGTCTTTCATGGATGGTTTCTCAAGATATGAACAAAATCAAGATGGCTCTTAAGGATATGACTGAGACCACCTTCACCACAGAATGGGGAATCTATTGCTATACAGTAATACCATTTGGGCTCAAGAATGCTAGAGTAACTTACCAATGGATGGCCACAGCCTTGTTACATGACATGATGTAGAATGAGGTTGAAGTATAAATGGATGACATGATCGTGAAGTCCAAGGATTAAGAAGCTCACATCATTAACTTGAGAAAAATCTTCAAGAAAATTAAGGAGTATCGATTGAGGTTAAATCCCAGAGTGTACCTTTGGAGTGACAGTTGGGAAATTGTTAGGCTTCTTAGTAAGTGATAAAGGGATAGATGTTGACCCATCCAAGATCAAAGCCATATTGGAGATGCCTCCACCCAAGAGTGAGAAAGAAATAAGGGGATTCTTAGGTTGACTACAATATATTAACCAATTCACCACCAAACTCATTTCCACTTGTGAGTCCATTTTCAAGCTTTTGAGAAAGAAGGAACCCCATGCATGGAATGATGAATGTTAGAAAGCCTTTGAACTTATAAAAGAATACCTCCTCCACCCACCCATCCTAGTGCCTCCATAGCACAAGAAGACATTACTACTATACCTTTCTATCATAGGAGATCCAGTCAGGAGCATGCTTACACAAGAAGACAATGATAAAAATGAGACAGCAGTGTACTATTTGAGCAAAATGTTCCATGATTATGAGACTAAATATGCCCCTATAGAGAAGTCATGTTTTGCACTGGTGTGGGCCATACAAAATTTGAGACACAACATTCTACCATTCCAGATATGGATAGCGGCCTGAATGGACCCATTGCAATGCCTATTTGAGAAACTTACTTTGAGTAGGAGATTGTTGAGATGGTTGATCCTATTAGCAAAATTTTATTTGAAGCATGTGGCAAGAAAAACAATCAAAGGGAGTGTAGTGTCAGATTTTTATGCCAAGAACCCCATCGAAGGAGATGATGGAAAAGAAGATTTCCCAGGTTAGGATATTTTGGATATTGAATTAAGGGCATGGAAAATTTATTTTGATGGAGCAGTGAACCCATATGGGAATGAGATAGGACTACTTTTGATCACTCTAGATGGAGCCATGTGTCTTTGGCTGTCAAATTGAACTTTGAGGCAACTAACAACATGGTAGAATATGAAGGTTTTATCATTGAAATGGAAGCATTCTAAGAATTATGGGTAAAAGAAGCAAAGGTATTTGGAGATTCGACCTTGGTTATAGCTTAAGTACACAAATTGTGGTAGGTAAAGGAAGAACATTTGAAGCCTTATCAGCAATATTTAAGGGATTTGACCAAAAACTTTAATAAAGTCAAATACATTATCATCCCTAGAGCTCAAAATCAGTTTGCAAATGCCTTGGCTGCCTTAACCTTCATGGTCGAAATACTCGAAGGACTATGGACATGACCCTTAGAGATTACGCAGAGCTATGAACTAGTACACAAGGGGAGAGTCAAGTCTTTAGTCTTGGCTATAGACGAAGAAAGGGTTCCTTGTTATTATGACATCATGAAATTCTTAGAATTGGGAGTGTATCCTAATGGTGCTGATCAAAGAAAACATCGTTCAATAAGGATGGTGGTTATACAATACATCCTATGTGGAAGATGGCTTTATAAGAGGTTTTATGATGGCATAAATCTCTATGGTTTGAAGAAAGAAGAAGCCAAAAAGGGTTATGGAAGAAGTTCATCAAAGGATTTGTGGTCCTCACATGAATGGGAGAATGTTAGCCAAAATGATCCTAAGAATAGGGTACTATTGGAACACAATGGAGATTGATTATGTAGACTATTTGAAGGGTTGCCATAACTACTGAACACATGCAAAATTGAATCACGTGCCACCTAGTGAGCTATACAGCTTGACCTCTCCTCGGTCTTTCTAAGTCTATCCCTAAGGCTTCGAATGGGCCTAAGTGTATACTAGTGGCAATTAACTATTTCATTAAGTGGGTGGAAGCGGCCTCCTACTCTGTATTGAAAGCAAAGTATGTGGCTCAGTTCATAAAGAATAACATCATTTGCCGCTACATGTTACCACAAGAAATCATCTTAGATAATGGCTCCCACTTTGAGGGAGAGGTTCGAAGGATCACAGAGTTGTACAACATCGAGCATCACAAGCCTTCACCATACCAACTACAAATTAATGGGGTCATAGAAGTAGCCAATAAGAACATCAAGAAAATCCTAGCCATGATGGTAGTAACATACAAGAACTAGGCTGAAAAACTTCTATTTGCTTTATGGGGTTACAGAAGTTCTATCTATGCATCGACTAGGGAAACCACTCTTTGGTCTACAGAAGCGAGGCAGTCCTTCCCATTGAGGTAGAGATACAATCTTTGAGAGTGCTAGTGGAAACCAAGATCCTAGAGGAAGATTAGATGAAAGAAAGATATGAACAATTGGCTTTGATAGATGAAAAAAGAGCTAGGGCACAATACCATGCATAAGGGTACTAGAAGAGGATCACTAAAGCATTCAACAAAAAAGTGAGACCTAGAAACCTTAAGGAAGGGGACATGGTCCTAAAAGTAATTAGAGATGAAACTTTTGAACCAAGGGGGAAGATGAAGCCAAGATGGCCTGGGCCTTTTATTATCAAGAAAGTCATGTCAAGAGTTGCTACAAGAATTATAGATTTGGATAGAGAAGAAATGCTTCACCAAATCAACATGGATAGGCTCTGAAGTTATAACATTTAAAAGGAGAGAGAGAGAGAGAGAGAGCCTACTAGGTCCAAAAATTGAAAGGGCCGCCTAGGCAAAAATTAAGGCAAAAGAACCCTGCTAGATTGAAAACCCAAAAGGGCAGTCTAAGCAAAAGATAGGGGAAAAGACCATGAGCATGGCAAAAATTCCTATAAGGTCATCATGGGCAAAAATTACATGGCATGGAAAAAAGAAAAGAAAAAAAATACCAACAATAAGCAAAGATAATAAATGGATGATTCTCTTATTGCTCAAATTAGAAGGTAATAAATTGTTTCCATAAGGGATTTAGAACATTCCAATCTTTTGTTAAATTCAATAGTAAAGACATGAGAATCATAAATTGCTGAAAAGTAAAATTTGGGACATATCAAGGTAGTCAATTAGTCCTCTTTCTTTTGTGGAACCTCTTGTGAGCTTTTTTATCTATGGGAACCAACTTCATGTCAACCTCTAGCCATTTCTTGTACCCCAAAGTTGGATGAAGGAATTTAGGAAAACAAATGCCTTTGGTCACCCTCCGTTGCAGCCAAAACTCATGGATTCCACCCAAAATCCTATTAGTAAATGCCAAGATATGGAAGAAGCCATCATCACTACTATAGACACTCAATTTTGCACCTATAATTGAATCTTGGAAGATGGCTAGAATGACCATTTATATACCCGAAAAAATCATAGTTGCATTACATGCATTAATTCATTCATTGCATATCATAAAAATGACTTTGAGATTCTAACAATCGTGATAATATACCCGATTCCTAAATTGGACCGTTGGATTGAAAGATATCACATGATCAAGTTTTCACAGTCTGCATGCATTATATGGGGTAAAGCCGATCACATGTAATTAATTGAAATTAATTTTGATTGGCTAATAATTAAAATTAATTAAATGAATTTATGTGATTGGTGGAGTATTTTTCTTAAAGTGAGATTTGTTGCATGCGATTAAAACAAATAAGTTGATAATATTTAAAGACTGTGGATAATTAGGCTTTTAGGATAATTATATTCAAAATAATTATTTTAAAAATCCTAATTATCACTTTGGAATGAGGTTTATCATGAAAATAACTCTTAAATTTGTCCAAATATTGTTTTTAGAGTTGGAAAACACTTCAAAAACATGCTAATCAAGTAGCAGATTTCATATTCACGTTCCAAGAAACTTTTGGTATAGTAGAACTCAATATTAGGACTAGAATATATCTAGCAAAGTTGTAGAGAATCAAATTTCCCTTCAGTTGTCAAAATTTCATCTTAATTCGAATTTTGAGTAAAATGATATGATCAAAATACTGCAGGTTGTTCTAATTTGATTCTTATCCAAATCTCCTTTTTTTCTTTAGGATTTTCCCCCATACGTTTTTTTTATTATTTTTTAAGCTAATTTGACTTAATTTTTAAGAAAACCTAGATTATTTTCTAAGCCACTAATACCTCTATAATAGGAGAGGCCTCCCAACTTTCTGGGACCCTTCTTTCTACCTCTTTTCCAACCTTTCTTTCTACTGTCTTTGATCTCCTCTTTCTGGGCTCTTCTTTTCGGACTTTTCAATTCTCCTTATGTTAAAGACATTCTAGAGGCGTTTGCTTTAGGAATTTTTTTTTTTGTAAGTAAGGTATTTTAGACCTCAAAGAGGTGAACAAACTTCTTTGATTTCTAAACTATTCACTCATTAGAAGAGCAAGCTCATACAAGAGGTATTTTGTCTTTCTTTCTTTTCTTTTTTTCCTATGATTAGTATGTTTTATTATAACTTGTTCTCAATATATGATTGCCATGATTAGATGCTTTAGGTGATTGTCTATTGTAATTCTTTTTCCTTAAATTTCAAAATCTGCGATGACTAATGAAATTCTTTTATGAAAACTAAAACTAATTTGTATTTTTAGATTTGATTTAAAAAAAAAAAAAAACACACACACACACACACACACACACACACAAAATGATCTGTATCTTCAGATTTGATTTTTTCTAAATTCAAAACTGATCAATATTTTCATTAAATACCAATTTGATTTTTAAAAAAAAAAGTTTTCTTTGTTACAAAATTGAAGTGTTTGAAATTTAAATGAAGGAATTGAAAGTTAGGTTGAAGTCTTGTCTTTTTTTTTTTTCTTTTTTTTCTTGTAATACATGATGCATGTATAATAAATTTACCTTATGAATGTGGATCCTCTTTCAAAAAGTCTTTTTTTTTTCATAAAAAAACAGATCTAATTTTTCTTGTTAAAATCATTTGTTTAAAAAAAAAAAAAACTTTTCACAAAATAGATATGATACATTGTAACAAAAATCTTATTCTTTCTTTTACATAAAAATAGATTTGATTTTTTTTACAAATCCAATTTTTTTATTCACAAAACAAATCTGAACATTCTTTTTAAACTAGGACATCATTCATAAGGCAAATTTATTTGATAGAAATTTAGATCCCTTAACCCAACCAGATTAGCCCAGTTAATTAGCCAAGTGATTAACTTAATCAAATTATGCAAGTCTAGGTTATCACAATCACACAATCATATCAAGAATATAAAGTAGCGGAAAAGTAAATAACACAATGATATGATGACCCAGGAAACCACACGGTAAAAATTTGGGGAGGATTTGACCTAACTATTCTCAACGTAAACCTGAATCCACTATGCGAAATAATCAAAGTTCATACAAAAGGACTCACAAGCTCCTCGCTTGACTTCCTAATGCTACCTACCAGTAGAACTTACTGACACGACCACGTGCAAGCTCCGAATCTACGGACTCCTTTTTTCTTGGATTCTCCACCAAGTACAAGCACCCACGCTTGTTATTCTTTAAGCTCCAATGGTAGCAACTGAGTTGATCATCAAGGTGTTGAAGTAATCTATACCTAGAAAACCCTAAGTTTATGTGAAGGAAAGCTCCTCAAGGATCTCACAAGAGATTCACACAAACCGCAAAGTATGAGCAACAATACACTCAGAACAACTCTCAAAAACGTGGCTAGGGTTTTGCCTTTTATACCTAGGGTAAAATTAGAAAACCCAAAACGTTTAATGAGGTAGGGCTAAGTTGAAAAATTCTGCAGAAAAACATTCTGTCTAAGATTCAATCGATCGAGTCTAACTTTCAATCGATCGAGCCAGGCTGAAATGCACCAATGCATCTGCAACCACTCGATTCCAACTTTACATGAATTACACAACTTTGAGCAAGCCTAAACAAGACTAAACATATTGTTTTGATCATGGTTTGCCAACATTACACATTAGAGTTCTAAATACATGAATTCTAAATCTTTAGAACCTAACAAACTCCCCCTTTGGCAATCCGTGATAAAACACAAATTAAAAGCTCAAAGTTTACAAATACATGCCCTTTACAAAAATAATACTCATAACACAAATTCAATCCTAACTACTATCCATCAGTTGCAAGTGTAGACAGCAGCTCAATTGAATCAACCTATATATTCCTGAAACACTAAACAAAATGCATAAACGCATGTGTGACAGAAAAACAGTAAATCAACAAATAAATTCTTGACTTCACAAAACAAAAAACAAAGACATATATCATGAATAACTCATAAATATAAATCAATAAGCAGTGAACAAGAAACAGAAATAAAAACATAAGTAAACTAACTCTCCCCCTAAGTTAGATACAACAAAAAGTTTTTATTTATATTCTCCCCTTTCAAAAATAATTTCAACTCCCCTTAAACAAGACAAACATGATTCCCATAAATCAATAATTTCTCCCCCTTTTTGTCACGTATTGACAAAGACAACTCATACAAAGAGTAAACAGTCACCATACGCAATAAAGGATAAAAGAAAATAGAGAATCAAGGGGACACAAACCACTTCAACTCTATAGAAAATAAAGACAACTCCCCCTATGAACAACAAAAGTTTAAAAAAAATCTCCCCCTATAAAAATAGGAAAAACAAAACAAGTTTTCGGAAAAACCCGTTTTGGGGAAACTTTAGGAGGTGGGGAAAAAAAACACACAAACCAAAGTTAAAAACTAAGGTGAGGATACACATGAAGAAAAATATTCTCTCTTTCAATAAAATACAAACATGGCACTATGTGACCCATAAACAGTTGCATGAGTAGAGAAAATATTTGCACGTTGATTATCCATCATATCTCTTAAGAAAAATATTTTCTACAATTCACACATAAAAAAAGACATATGCTAGAAAGTACATAGCTCAAAAATTAGTCAATCAATTTTTTGATCAAGTTGAATACCCAATGTAGCAAAGTGTATGCATGTTATGTGTGAAAATAACGAGAGATATGACTGCAAAATTGCAAGATGGATACAAAATCAATGCAATGCATGTGAATCCTAAACACAAATGATGCATGAAAAAAAATTTGGTCAAAAACATAGAAACCAAAAATTTTTTAGTTTCGAGAATCGATTGAACATCAATCGAGTCAGGCAAACTCAAACCAAAAATTTTAATCGCAATTTCAATTGATCGAAAAACAGGTTCGATCGATCGAAAGTCTGAAAAAATCAGATTTTTGAAAAACAAGGCATTTTAATGCAGAAACTCCTCAAAGCACATTGTTTTATAAAAAAATGCATGAGTATGAGACGAAAAGTTTTTCAAAAAACACTTGAATTCAACCCAGATCTTCCAAAAACAAGATTTTCAATCAATTTGTCCTCAAAGCGCAAACATTAAACACATTTTGCATTAAAATCAAGGAACTTTTAATCTTGGATTGCCACAACAAAATCACACACAATATAATGTACCAAGTTTAGCAAAGTGTAACTTGTGTAGTGTGTGCAACTAACAAAAGCTTGAGATACATGTGAGGTGATATGTTAATAGCAATTAATTACAAAGTCTACAAAATTCATCACATAGGATTTAAAAGAGACTATCACCTAAAGAGTTACATCATATAACTCCCACATCTCCTAGAACATAAGCTTGCAATCATGTAAGTTTCTTGAATTTTGCCTCATAATTATGTGAATTGGCATCAAGCCTAATAGTACACACCAATTTTAAGCATTAAGCAATTGATCGAGGCTACACCTTATGTTCTTTTTGTGCATGTGCTACACTTTTTTGAGCACAAAATTTTATGATATGCACTAAGGTGTTTGTGATTGGCTAGTGAACGGTGGTGAGATAGTTATTTATACCTTTCTCAAAAGGATCAAGTCCGACAGTCAAATAACATGTGACTTCAAGATTAAGACAATGTGATAAACATCATAAACATCTTTCCCACACAACATGCACTACCAAGTTTCAACTAGTAAAATGCAATAAATAAGCTCATCAAACCTAAACAAGGTACATAAACTTGTTATGTAAAGATGATATGGCCAAATCCTTGATTATAAATCTAAGATGTGAAATAAAAAATACAAAAATCTTTTTGGTTTAAAAAAATTTTATGACCAAAAACAAAAAGCACATATTATGCTAAATGAACAATGCAAATGCAATGCATGACAGTGCTTAACTAAGCTATAGAGGGTACACAAACAAGATATATTAATTTTTTAATTAACCATGAGTACATGTACAACCTAGTACATACTCACACAAAATCAAAAATAGTTTATCACTTATATAACACATACTATTCAAGTTTCTCCACAATGTCAAGCATGTTCTAAATCAAGAGAGAGATATCATAATTCATGTAATCCTCAAAAAAAAAAAAAAAAAAAAAAGACTCAAAATAAAATATTTTTGTCTTTTTGAAAAATTTTCAAAAACAACCAAAAGCATAAACAAAAACATGTCCACAAACAATTAAAAGAATTAAAACAGGGACAAGTTAGCAACACTCACCTTAGAGAATCTTTTCTCACCCATCTAGCACGAGTCTTAGGCTTTGTAAGTGAAAATCTATGAGAAGTATAGTGTATTTGAGGAATTACATCAATCTTCTAAGAGAGACTGAAATCCTGCAAATTCCTTTCACAAGTCAACAAGCTCAAATTTTTCAAAAGCATATGAAATAATTTATTTAGACTTATGGCAGGAGAAATATTATCACATATCCTAGATTGAAATACAGAATGTTGAAATTTCAATTTATGACAATTAGGATGAATATGACCACAGACACCACAAAAGTGGCAAACAGGAACAAATTTAGGAACATCAGTATTCCTAACAACTAATCTAGTCTCAGATTTTGGTTTTTGCCTCAACAAAGAACAATTTGGTTTAATATGACCAACAACACCACAAAGGTGACAGGTAGGCACAAAAACATATTTATTATGCTCTCTAACAGTAGGTTTAGACTTAGGTGTAGAAATTTTAACGTCTACATCAGAACTTTTGCCTTTGTCTAACCTAGCAAAATAAGTCTTTTCTTTATTATTCCTCTTGAAATGAGGGATATAAACTTTCTCAGTTTTAGGCTTAAGAGAAACAGAAACACTTTTGTTATCAACATCAGGCTTGGTACTAGTCAAATTTTGAATTTTAGCTTTAGATTCAACTAACTCTTGTTCCAAGCTTTTCATCTTCTCATCTTGAGAGGAAATTTGATTTCTCAAAAATTCATTCTTTTTTTTAGATTCATCTAATCTCACAATCAAATCCTCTTTTTCAAGATTAGCCAATTTTAACTCTTCCTTGAATTTCTTAGGAATTTTCATAGATTTAGACAATTTCTTATGAAGAGTTTCACAGACATCAATAAAATTAACAGAAACAACAATGTCATTTTCATTCAAATCATCACAAACATGAGCAGAAAGACACTTCAAATTATTCATGATAACAGGGGTCAAAGATCAGCTCTTAGATCAAAGGATCTCAAACAAGAGAGCTACCTGCTTTGATACCACTTGATAGAAATTTAGACCCCTTAACCCAACCAAATTAGCCTAGTTAATTAGCCAAGTGATTAACTTAATCAAATTATGCAAGTCTAGGTTATCACAATCACACAATTATATCAAGAATATGAAGTAGCGAAAAAGTAAATAATACAATGATATGATGACCCAAGAAACCACACGGTAAAAACCTGTGGAGGATTTAACCTAGCTATCCTCAAGGTAAACCTGAATCCACTATGCGAAAGAATCGAAGTTCATACAAAAGGACTTACAAGCTCCCCACTTGACTTCCTAATGCTACCCACCAATAGAACTTACTGAGACGACCATGTGCAAGCTCCGAATCCACAGACTCCTTCTTTCTTGGATTCTCCACCAAGTACAAGCACCCACGCTTGTTATTCTTTAAGCTCTAATGGCAGCAACTAAGTTGATCATCAAGGTATTGAAGTAATCTCTACCTAGAAAACCCTAAGTTTATGTGAAGGAAAACTTCTCAAGGATCTCACAAGAGATTTACACAAACCGCAAAGTATGAGCAACAACACACTCAAAACAACTCTCAAAAACGGGGCTAGTGTTTTGCCTTTTATACCTAGGGTAAAATTAGAAAACTCAAAATGTTTAATGAGGTAGGGCTGAGTTGGAAAATTCTACAGAAAAACATTCTGCTCGAGATTCGATCGATCGAGTCTAACTTTCGATCGATCGAGCCAGGCCGAAATGCACCAATGCATCTGCAGCCACTCGATTCCAACTTTACATGAATTACATAGCTTTGAGCAAGTCTAAACAAGACTAAACATATTGTTTTGATTATGGTTTGCCAACACTACACATTAGAGTTCCAAATACATGAATCCTAAGTCTTTAGAACCTAACATTGTTTAAATTATTTTATGTCGTGTGTGTTTAACATATCATTCAACATCATAAAAAAGAGGGTATATTGGTCATTAGAGTCTAGAACACCATACTCTGTCTGGGCGGAATGGGTGCCTAACACCTTCCCATTCTGTAACCTAGCCCCCGGGCTTAGGATTTTTTGATAGATAGATTAGTGTTTTGCCTTTCTTTAATTTTGGTAGATTGTAACTAGGACCAAAAGATTTGTATTCTTTTGCATAGTTTGTAACTAGGACCAAAAGTTTTGTATTCTTTTGCATAGATTGTAACTAGGACCCAAAGCCTTGTAAGGTTTAATTTACCAAAATTATACTATTCTTTATTCAATCAATAACATTCAAGTATTCTGAATATGTATTTTGAATTTAGTTTTTTCTTATTTTTTTTGCATAAAAAAATAAGTGGCGACTCCACCACTTACCCAAAAAGAGAAGTGCCCTTAAAAGCACTCAAATCTTTCTTTTTAAGAGCACCTGAGTTTACGGTCTCTCACAACTAGGAGCTCCTTAATGATCACCAAATTGCCTAGCAATGCGACATGTAGAGTAGTAAGAGAAACAACGAAGCCTAACCATAGGGACACAATTATCCTTAATGCTGCAATGGACCATGCTTGAAATGCACCACCATTCCACTACCAATTGAATATCTGTGACATCAATGTGCTTCATGAACTCAGTGAACTCATCAAAACTCATCTCAGCATGTTTGGGCCTACGGTCACGATAATGCTTGGGGAGGTATTGACTAAGAGGAACAGTAGGGGGATGAAGTAATCGAAGCCTCTCAAATAGCCATATTTGAAAAAAAAGGGAAGAGGAACATAAAAGAAAAAGAAAGCATGAGTGGAAAAAGGAGAGATAAAAAAAATAATTAAAAAAAAAAAGACAAAGACAATAATGCAACTTGATGGGTTGAAAACTGAAAGGTAACCATGCAAAAATTAGAGAAATCCCACTAGGTTGAGAATCTAGGCAAAAATTAGGGATTATACTTGAATAAGGAGAGGGCTCCTCCCAAAGAAGTTTGCTTCCACCCTATGAACAGCGTCCAAGCCATTGAGAGTTTCAGCCAAGATCATACCTATAGGGCTTCCTCTGTCTAGATTGCTAACCACCAAGCACATCCTTTGATATACTCTATATGTTTCATGCACCAAGAAATACTTTGCAAGGAGGTATGAACAAAAGGCGTTGAGATAGTGAAAGCGTTTCCTACTAGTCACAAGAACAACCAACTGAGAGAAGTATGCAAAGCCCATGTGAATGTTCAAATGGTCAAGTGTACACCATTGCTATGCCACAACTAGAGAAATCCCTAAAAGGTCATGAGTTAAGTTAGCAAAGTCCTTGCCAGTAGTGGTGAGGATAAGAGTGCTAGAAATCCCTAAAAGGTCATGAGCTAAGTTAGCGAAGTCCTTGCCAATAGTGGTGAGGATAAGAGTGCTAACTTCAAGTTCGCCCATGATTGCACTAAATTCTCCAAGAGTGGGGCATATCTCCACACCATTGAAGTGAAAAACATGCCGAGTAGGAATCCAAAAGTTAGCAGTAACATGAAGGAGAGGCTCATCCACCTTGATTTAGTGATATGGAAAGATACAAGAGAGACATAAAGGAATAAGAGCTTCCTTGAAACTAGGGCCAAGCTTCTTGATCTATGTTGAGACTTCTAAAAGAGAGAATTCAGCCATTGGAAAGCCTTAAAGAGTGTTTTCTTAGTTTAATATATGTTTGGTGAAGGTTTTAAGGCCCCCAATGGCTATTTTATACCTTAATAGGGGGACTAAGGTCTTTTTGAATCACAGCTCATGTACGCAGAGTCAAAGCTGATAGAAATAAGCATGTACGCAGTGGAAAATTAACGGATCTACTTCATTCTCAATCTATAATATGCAGTATGTAAATTTCAGAATTCGAGTATAAGAGAGCGTACCTTGAAGTGGTGAATTTCAAAAACAAAGATCAAAGCACTTGGGAATACATTTAATCTTCACTCCAATTCCACTAACGCCCAAGAAGTGTGGACTCTCAATCAGTTAAAAAAAGAGAATTTAAAGAGTGACTCACACTCACATATACACCATTACAATGATGTTTTTCTCTTCTTAAAAAATATGTATGTTTTTCCTTTTGTATCTAACCAATTATCTAATTGGGCTGACCTTTTGGGCCTTTCCAATTGAGCTTAAGTGTGTGGCTTGGAGTGGGACCAAAAGGGACCAATAAGACACTAGCTCCAATGGGCCTTGGGCTTCTTGTCAACTCTTGACAAGTCCAAAGTTACCATTAACTATATTTAATAACACTATATAAATATGGTTGCACTCTAGGCCTTATCTATAAATTATATCCCAAGACTTTATTACACATGCAAACCCCTTCATAAAATATTTATAGTAATACAAAATCATAAATGTGGACTACCACTTTGTAGATTACTACATCTTAATTCTTGAGTATCTGGTTTAATCCTTTTTTAAGTTATTCATCATATATTTATGAAATCCAATTTGATAAATATATACTTTAGTAATTTCTTACCAAAGTGGTTAGGCCTAACTCTCTGAATAACAAACCCATTAAACTTATCTCAAGGAAATATTTTATATCTCCGTTAAGAGATTATGAATTCCATCTTGAGAATATATGTTCTATCAACACTAAATGTGGCTGCCCAACATACTGAAGTTTTGACCGTTACTTTAGATCTCACTTCTAATATATCAAAGCAACCTACACTTCATGATCAAGTTCATTATTCTCTCAAGATTAAGAGTTCATGCAAATATAAGTCGTGAGATTCACTATTCATTTGACAGTTCTTAGGAGAATAATAAATCTCACAGTGATCCAGTTCAATATGTCTTAAGTCTTAAAACATATCAACACATCAACTAGAAGTCTCTACTTCCATGATCAAGACAAATCATCATAGTTGATATGTTATAATCTTCACAGATGAAATGTCCAATTTCATCACCGACTACAAACTATAGTTCTAAATTTACAAAGAACTTGTGACTTATATCTTCTGTGACTAAATCACATACTATGCATCTCATGGACTATGTGATAATGTCTGAATATTCATGTTACAATTATTTCAGATAATAATAATAAAACATTATTTAACACAATATTAAGTCATACATAATGTCATACACAATGTCACACTTAATATCATACATAGTATCATACAATAAGATTTAAGGGCATTAATCCTAACAAAAGCTATATACGCATGGCCAAGACCTACGTACGTAGGTGCGAGTACATGTATGCATGAAAGGAGGCAGAGTTGAGTTCCTTTTCCTATTTGGAGTGTGATGCCTCCACCAAGTCTCCTCCCATGATTCGAACGACTTAAGGGACTACTCAAGGCACACTAAAGCTAAGATTTTCAAGCATCAAAGATCAAGAAAAGAAAAATTACATCATTTTGGCATTATTTCAAGCCAAAATGGGTTGGGACAGGCCAAGAAAGCGAGAGAAAAAAAAAATCTCATTCCAGACCGTTCTTACCCGACCCAAACTAGAGAATTCCGAAAAAAAATAGCAAAAAAATTCAAAAAATTAAAAAACATTATTCTAGCATTATTTCAAGCCAAAACGGGTTGGGACAGGCCGAGAAAGAGAAAAAAAAAATCGTACCAAACCATTCCTACCCGAACCAAACTAGAGAATTCCGAAAAAAAAAATAGCAAAAAAATTCAAAAAATTAAAAACATCATTCTGGCATTATTTCAAGCCAAAACAGCTTGGGACAAGCAGTGAAATTGAGAAAAAAATTCTCGTTCCGAACCGTTCTTACCCGACCCAAACTAGAGAATTCCGAAAAAAATAGCAAAAAAATTAAAAAAAATTAAAAAAAAAAATCATTTTGGCACTATTTTCAAGCCAAAATGGGTCGGGACAGGCCGAGAAAGAGAAAAAAAAATTTTCATTCCAAACCATTCCTACCCGACCCAAACTAGAGAATACAAAAAAAAAATAGCAAAAAAATTCAAAAACTTAAAAAACATCATTTTGGTATTATTTCAAGCCAAAATGGGTCAAGAAAGTTCAAGAAAGAGAGAAAAAAAAATTTCATTACAGACCGTTCCTACCCAACCCAAAATAGAGAATTCCGAAAAAAATATACAAAAAAATTAAAAAACATCATCTGGAATTATTTCAAGCCAAACGGGCTCAGACAGGCTGAGAAAGTGAGAAAAAAAAATTGCCGTTTTGGACCGTTGATACCCGACCCAAACTAAAGAATTCTGAAAAAATTAACAAAAAAATTCAAAAAATTAAAAAACATCATTCTGCCAATATTTCAAGCCAAAATGGTTTGGGATAGGTCAAGAAAGAGAGAAAAAAAATTCATTCCAGACAGTTCGTACCCAACCAAAACTAGAGAATTTTGAAAAAAATAGAAATTTTTTTTTTTTAAAAAAAAAAAAAGTCATTCGGCATTATTCCAAGCCAAAATAGGTCGGGACAGGCTGAGAAAGAGAGAAAAAGAAATTCTCATTCCGGACAGTTCCTACCCGACCCAAACTAAAGAATTCTGAAAAAAAAAATAGCAAAAGACTTCAAAAAATTAAAAAACATCATTTTGGCATTATTTCAAGCCAAAATGGGTTGGGACAGGCTGAGAAAGAGAGAAAAAGAAATTCTCATTCTGGACTGTTCTTATCCAACCCAAAGTAGAGAATTCCGAAAAAAAAAACAACAAACAAATTCAAAAAAAAAAAAAAAAAAAAAAAAAAAAAATCAAA